>NC_090694.1:24182690-24458468 GCF_013368605.1 Nyctibius grandis
AGTGGTGTTGGGGGATATTGTTGCAGCTAACGGAAAGAATCAAGAGCTGAAGTCAACAAGCTCTCCAAGCAAGGCCCCAGGCCAATCTCCTGTGTGCTTCCCACAGAGCTTCTGCATACGTGACAGTAAACATCACTGTGAACAGTGCTGGACTTGGCACCTGCAGGATCATGTTACAGCACAGGGGGATGGTGAAAGGACTGACCAATGGGAGGTTGCAGGGAGGCGTGTGGACAGTGTGTGGCAGAAGCGGGGCGACCAATCGGGTTTTGCATGGACAGTGCCTGGCTGCATGTACGGAAGCAAATATGTTATAAAAAGGGGCTTTTTTTTTTTGTAATAAACGGCTTATGCTTGATTCACATTGGATCGTGTGCTGAGTCCTTTTCTCCGCAACTGGCAACCCTGATGCGATCGTCCGGCCGGCGAGACACGTTTGGAAGAAGGTTTTACTGGTGGAACAGCGGCAGGCAGAGCTGCTTTACCCCGGACTTAGAGGACACCGTGGATTCGGTGAGCCACCAGGGGCACGATGGGGGGTACTATAACTAAAGAAGAAAGTACGGTCTTGTCTATGTGGCAGCTTGTCTTGAAACAACGGGGGATAAGTCTCCCGGACCCATCGTTGCGAAAAATGTTGTTGTGGGGGAAAAAGCATGGATGTGATGCATCTGCTACTACTGCCTTCAGTTTAACAGTATGGGAAGGATTAGGATCTGCCCTTTTTGAGGCAGCGACAAAGGGAGATAAAGCTGCTGTGGAACTGTTAACGACATGGCATGTAATGAAAGAGACTGTACAAAAAGTAAAGCAACAGCAAGACAAAGAGGAAAAGGAGGAGGATTTGGAGCCTCCTGTACTAGTACCCAGCACTTCTGTGCCTCCTCCTGCGCCAAAGAATGAAGGGACAAATGTTACAGGAGAAGAAAAATCAAAGAAGGTAATGACAGAAGAATCTACAAGTGCGCTGTCAGTTAAGGTGAAGTTGCCGATACCTACCACTCCTCATGCGGTGGCTGAGTATTATAAAGACTTATTGATCACGGGCACCCCAGAATCGGATGACGAAGGGGTGGTACAGAATCCCCAGCACATAAAGCGACCACCCTCTGCGAACTCGAGATTGCCACCCTTCAGTGGAGCAACCCCGACGATAACTGAAGGAGCTGCACATCCTTCTCCTTCTGCGCCACCTGCTGACGATGAAGAACTGTCTCAGGCGCTTAGTCGGCTAAGTATTAAAACCCCTCAACCCACACCAGATAAATTACTTAGTTTACATGGGATTACTGTGTTCCCTTGGGATCCTGGGAAATTTTGGGAGGCTGTAAAATCATCGGCAGCTCTGGAGGGGGAGTGGGAGGTAGTAGAGAAACTGGGAGGCATGGGAGGTGCAGCGGGTGAATCTGGGTCTTTTAGTACTGGTCCTTCTGCTTATCCTGTGATTTTCAATGACCCTGCAGCAGGACAGCCTCATTCACATGTTCCTTTTTCATGGAAGGTGGTACAAGATCTACAAAGAAATGTAGCTCGATATGGGGTGAATTCTCCCTCATGTATGCAAATGTTAAGGCTGTTGACAATGGAAACTTTGACTCCTTGGGGATTTTAAGCAACTAGGGAGGATAATTTTTCAACCTGTGCAATTTTCGGTGTTTATGTTGTGAGAAGTGAAAAATGACTCGTGTCAGGATAAGAGGAAAAAGTAGAGACTTCTTGGCAATGTATAAGTAAGTGACCACAAAATACTAAGCCACTGTGATGAGGAGAAACTAACACTTAAGGGTTAATAACAGGACCATCAGGACCATTGTTTAGCTTAAGCTATATATCTATAGTCTCAGACCCTAGATAGGAACTAACTACTAACCACAGGAAAAACATAAGACAGAGTAGAATGTATAGGAGGAAGGGACTCGTCAAGGAAATCACATAACTGCTGTCAAAAGAAAGCTGATCTCAGCAGGTTTTGCAGCTGGGGTAAAAAGTGCACAGCGAGGAAGACATACGGCCTTCATCCCTGAGACCCCAGCCCACGACCACCAGGAGAAACTGCGTGTGCGCAACCAGGAGGAATTAAAGGTGGAGACTATGGAAATGATTTCCCGGGGCTCATTATAATAAAGACCACCTTTCCGGGACAGTCATGAATATGTATAGGCGTCCTTAAAATGATGATGAATATGTAACGCTTTACCACATAAATACAAAATGAATTACTGTGAAAGGCGCGCACGATTTTGGTGGGATTACCCCCTGTGCTGCCCAGCGCTGTTTTGCCTTTGCTTTGCAATAAACCAAAATTATAATTGGTGTTTCAGACTGAGGCTCGTTTCTCACAATTTTGGTGACCCCGACGTGATTACCCCGCTACGGTGGGTTCCTGGAGACCGCATACGGGAGGCGCCCCGCCGATTTTGGCGGCCTGGCTCGGACCCTAGGATCCTAACGTGGTGCGGATAATAGAACACAATAATTGCAAGGCAAAGGCAAGGTTGGAGCTCCCGGATGCTGCAGCTTGGCCCATAATTCTTGTGCACGAAGACCCAAATAAGAAAAAGGACTGTAAGTATTATTCGGTTGGGCGGATAAAGAGGTCAGTGCGTGGTGTGTGTGTGAGACGTAAATTGGTCAGTCCGAAATTTACGAAGCGAGAGTGGAGTCCTTCTAGCCGCGGTTTTGTCCCTCCGCGAGGAGATCGGCCGGCAAAGGGACGAAGTGAGAGTTGTGACGAGAGCAACTGGACCTTGGGAAGGGTCGGTGCCGGGACGGGTGGATAAGAGGGGACCTTAGAAAGGGTCGGTGCCGGGACGGGTGGATAAGAGGGGACCCCGGGAAGAGTCGGTGCCGGGATGGGTGGATAAGAAGGGACCTCGGGAATAATGGGACAGAGTTCTAGTAGAGGAACAAATCCCATGCGGGGGAATCCCCGGAAGAAAGGGAGCAAAAATATACCAGAGATACCCCCAGACAGTCCATTGGGGGTAAAACTTGCAAACTGGGACAACGAAGCCAGTACCCAGGATAAGGATAACGTTAAAATGATACAGTATTGTATGATAACATGGGCCAGAGAGAAAATAAGATCAGATGATTTATACTGGCCTCAGTACGGATCCTTTGAAGGGTGGATCTGTCAGGCTCTTAATTTACATGTAAACAGTAAAGAACCCTTCAGTCAGGAAGAAAGTGATTATGCCGCGTGCTGGAAGGGGGAAATTTGGCCAAAACAAGCCGGCATATATAAACTCAAGGAAAAAACAGAATCTGAGGAATCAAAATGGGACCCTCTCAATCACTTACCCCCCCCTTACAACCCAGCCGCGGCCCCGGCAGCGGTGGCCCCGGCCCTGGCCCCGGCAGCGGCGGCTCCGGCCCCGATCCCGGCGGCGCCTCCTGTGTCACATAATACCCGACCAAGGAGGAACAGACAAGGAGGAAATGCAAATATATTAGTGATAGAAGAACAAGAGGGTCTGTCGGAAACAGAAACAGAGCAACCAGAAGGAAACACTGTAAATAATCAGGCTTTAATCTACCCGTTGAGAGAGGTCCCTCTGGGAGGGGCCCAAGGGGGCATAGGATATGTAAGTGCCCCTCTAAGCTCCACAGAGGTACGAAATTTTAGGAAAGAGTTAAAGAAATTATTAGAAGATCCCTTAGGACTGGCAGAACAGTTAGACCAGTTCTTAGGACCAAATATATATACTTGGGAGGAAATGCAATCAATAATGGGTATTTTGTTTTCGGTGGAGGAAAGACAAATGATAAGGGTTGCGGGAATGAGGATTTGGGAACAAGAGAACCAGCAGGGCCCACCCGGGGATCAAAAGATGCCTATGGTGAACCCTAATTGGAATCACAATGCCACAGCAGATAGACAATACATGGCAGATTATCGTACCCTGATAATTAGGGGAATCAAGGAAGCGGTGCCCAGAGGGCAGAATGTAAATAAAGCATTCAATAGTCACCAGGAAAAAGATGAAACCCCTACGGATTGGTTAGAACGGTTAAGGAGGAACATGCAGCAGTATTCCGGGATAGATCCGGATAGCCAAGCGGGACGAATGTTGTTACGGGTAAATTTTGTAACACACGCGTGGCAGGACATAAGGAAGAAGTTAGAAAAATTGGAAGACTGGCAAGATAGAGAATTACAGGAACTACTGAGAGAAGCACAGAGGGTATATGTCTGGAGGGATACGGAGAAGGCAAAGGCGAAGGCTAAGATATTAGTTGCTACTATGAGAAAAATCTAGTGAGATAATGGGATCCCAGAATCCTAGGGATCCACCAAAGGAAGGCAGAAGGAATCAGGGAATGCTGAGAGATAAGGCACAAAGCGGTCGGGACAACGGACAAAGGGAAAGGTCGACAAGAAGCGTTAGGGAATGTTTTTATTGTAACAAACCTGGACATTTTAGGAGGGATTGCCCAAAAAGAAAGAAAGATGAAGATAGAAAGATATTCGAAGAGGCTGAACAGGATTAGGGGTGTCAGGGGCTCTTCCTCCTGGGGAAAGAACATAAAATGGAGCCCTTGATAAAACTAAAAATCGGACCCCAGGAGGAAATCTACGAGTTTTTAGTAGATACAGGGGCAGAATGAACATGTGTTATGAGAGCTCCAAAAGGATGTGAAATTAGCAAAGATACAATCCAAGTAATAGGGGCAAAAGGGGAGGGGTTTCAGGTACCAATAATAAAGCAGATACAAATAGAGAGTGAGACTAAAATTTCAATGGGAGACATATTATTGGTTCCCGAGGCAGGATATAATCTCTTGGGAAGAGATCTCCAGGTTCAACTAGGAATAGGGATATTCCCGGAGGAAGGAAAGATGCAGGTCAGGTTGATGACCTTAAGAATGGAGGATGAAGAGTTAATAAATTCAGAGGTATGGGCGACTGAGGGAGAGAAAGGGAAGTTAGACATAGAACCAATTAAGGTAAACATAGATCGTCCGAATGACCCCATACGAGTTAGACAGTATCCTATCTCGAGAGAAGGAAGACAAGGATTGAAACCAATCATAGATAAGCTAATCAGAGATGGCACCCTGGAACCTTGTATGTCTCCCCACAACACCCCTATCTTACCGGTTAGGAAGTCAGATGGTACCTTTCGATTGGTACAGGACCTAAGGGAAGTGAATAAGCGGACTATTACAAGATTCCCTGTAGTATCCAACCCCTATACGTTACTGAATCATATACCCCCCTCCCACATATGGTATAGTGTGATAGACTTAAAAGATGCCTTTTGGGCTTGTCCATTAGCAGAGGAGAGTCGGGACATTTTTGCTTTTGAATGGGAGGACCCTGACACTAGAAGGAAACAGCAATTAAGATGGACTGTCCTTCCCCAGGGGTTTACAGAGTCTCCGAACTTGTTTGGACAAGCTCTAGAGAAAATATTATTAGGATTTGACAAGCCAGAAGGGATTGAGGTTATCCAATATGTAGATGACTTATTAATCACAGGAACCGAAGAAGAAAGGGTCAGAATTGCTACCATAGGCTTATTAAATTTTCTAGGTCAAAAGGGTTTAAAAGTGTCAAAGACGAAACTTCAATTTGTGGAGCAGGAAGTAAAATATTTGGGGCACTGGCTGGATAGAGGAACAAAAAGGTTGGACCCTGAAAGAATCAATGGAATATTATCTCTTCCCATCCCGACGTCAAAACGGGAAATTAGAAAACTATTGGGTCTATTAGGATACTGTCGAATCTGGATAGAAGGATATAGTGGATTGGTTAAATTCTTATATAAAAAACTTACAGAGGAAGAACCTGTGGGATGGGATGAGGAAGACGATAAACGCTTGATGAAGATCCGGGAGACTTTAATTACTGCTCCGGTTCTAAGCCTCCCCTCGTTAGACCATCCGTTCCAATTGTTCGTAAATGTAGAGGATGGGGCTGCTCATGGGGTGCTCACCCAGGAATGGGCTGGAATGCGAAAACTTGTAGCATATCTATCAAAACTACTGGACCCAGTAAGTCGAAGTTGGCCAGTGTGCCTCCAGGCAATAGCTGCCACTGCCGTGTTAGTGGAGGAAAGTCGAAAAATTACCTTTGGAGGGAAATTGATAGTTTATACCCCTCATGCGGTTCGAAACATACTAAATCAGAAAGTAGAAAAATGGCTGACAGATGCCAGAATACTGAAATATGAAGCCATTCTGATTCATAGCCCTGGTTTGGAAATGGCTGTAACAAGTAGTCAGAATCCGGCTCAATTCCTATTTGGGAAAGCTGAAGAACAAATTATCCATAACTGTTTAGAATTAATAGATTATCAGACAAAAATAAGGGAGGACCTAATGGATACTGAATTGGATGAAGGGAAGAAATATTTTATTGATGGATCCAGTAGGTGTATAGAAGGAAAAAGAATAGCGGGGTATGCAATAATAGATGGAAACAGGATGGTAGCGATTGAAAAGGGAAAGTTACCTGCCAGCTGGTCGGCTCAGTCTTGTGAATTGTACGCTCTATATCGAGCTCTTCTTTTACTGGCCAGAGAGAAAGGGACTATATATACTGATTCGAAATATGCTTATGGGGTTGTACACACATTCAGAAGATTTGGAAAGAACGAGGAATGTTGAACTCAAAAGGGAAGGCGCTGATACACGAGGGTTTAGTGAAAGAAATACTAGAAGCCTTAAAGTTACCTGAGGAAATAGCGGTAGTACATGTAAAGGGACACCAGAAAGGAACCTCCTACTTAATAAGAGGAAACAATTTAGCCGATCAGATTGCAAAAGAGGCAGCAAACCACGGAGAGGAAAAGATCATGATAATCATGGAGAATGTAGAACCTGAGGTGATGCCAAAATTTACAGATAAGGAAGAACAAGAAATTCTAAAATTGGGAGGAACAAAGGATGAACAAGGGAAATGGACCCTGGCAGATGGGAGACAGATGCTGTCAAAACCACTAGCGAGAGAAGTTTTAACTAAACTCCACTATCATACACATTGGGGAACACAGGCTTTATGTGACCAATTTTTACGGGACTATGGATGTATAGGAATATTTGAGATAGCTAAACAAGTAACAAACAGATGTCTTACGTGCCAAAAGGTAAATAAAAAGGTGATGCGGCGCACACCTCCTGGAGGCAGATCCATTGCCTTTAGGCCTTTTGAAAAAAATCCAGATAGATTTTACAGAACTGCCCAGAGTAAATAGGTGGAAATACCTATTGGTGATAGTAGACCACCTAACACATTGGGTAGAGGCAACCCCAGTAGCACGAGCGACTGCAAATGTAGTAGCTAAAGTATTGTTGGAGGAAATAATTCCCCGATACGGCCTTGTGAACTCCATTGACTCGGACAGAGGGACTCATTTCTCCTCCCGAATAATACAGACGATAACAGCAAACTTGGGGATCAAATGGGAATTACATACCCCGTGGCATCCCCAGAGCTCGGGGCGAGTAGAAAGAATGAACCAAACCATAAAACAGACTTTGACAAAATTGATGTTGGAAACGCAGTTGTCATGGGTAAAATGTCTACCACTAGCACTATTAAGGATAAGGACAAAACCTCGAACGGACACAGGGCTATCCCCATATGAAATGTTGTTTGGAATGCCTTATTTGGCTACCAACCGAGGACAAGATAATTATGATGGAATCGATAAAAACATTAGAACATATATCTAGACCATAGCAAAAAGATTACAATGTATGAGAGAACAAGGCAGGATAGCTCAGTCAACACCCTTGGACTTTAAGATACATCAATTAAATCCAGGAGATTGGGTATTGATAAAGACCTGGAAAGAAACTACTTTAACCCCACAATGGGAAGGTCCTTTTCAGGTACTGCTAACTACGGAAACTGCAGTGCGTACGGCTGAGCGAGGATGGACTCACGCAACTAGACTGAAAGGACCTGTGGACCTGCCGCAGGAGTGGACAGTAACATCAACCCCAGGAGATTTAAAGCTTAAATTGAATAAGCAACCTGTATGAACTAACTCCCTGCTGTCGAGAGAAACTTCGAAAGGTGGGAGATACAGGATCCTGAACAAAGGGATCCAAGAGACTGGTATACAGAGTCTGATCGAGACGGAGTTAAGCCCAGCCTATACCCCGGGTTCCAAATTCCCCCTGAACAAAACTCTAAGGAGAACAGAATTTGCTCCTTGGAAGGGGAAGAAATTCCTCTTCAAAGCGGGGGCTCGGGACTTTATAGGACCATCCCTTTTACTAGAATTCTTCCCTAGCTTGTGACCTTGAGAAGGGCGATCCTTTAATACCCCCACAACCATATTGAATTCCTTGTATAGAACATCCGGAGACAGGACACATATGTTGGGTTACATGTGAATGCATAGGGTGTAGCATCAGGTGGTCCTGTGTATCTTACAATCGACACCCCTACTGCAGGAAATGTCGCAGACACCAACCCGGACCTAATTACTGGATTAGGGACCCATTGAAACAAGTACAAATTAAACAACTATTTTGTGGGTGGGAACTGTTAATTCCAGAAACTTGGGAAGTGTTCGATAAAGACTGGTACAGGACGTTACTATATTGCGCCAAGGAGTTTGTGTGGAAACAAGCTCAAGGGAAATATCAGGCATAAGGGGGCAAGACCAGGTTAACCTCTATTCTCGCCACGGGAAAGCCGGCCGCGGGCAGCACCCCCATAGGGCACGAGGCGTGGGAGCATATGTTATACTGGACCCCTTTTGCTGATCCTAATACACATCCCAGTTGGCTGGAGCAATAATTGTCATAAATGTGTGACGCCAGTCCGACTTGGAGGAAAAACGACCCCGACCATGTCTTATCACACTCACATAAACAAACAATGCTACGACCAGAGGAGACTAGAAACTTGTAAAATTGGAAATTTGGAAATTTGGGTAGGACAGAATCTAGGAAAAGGGGGAACTAAATTGGGGTTGGGTTGTCCAAGGGGAGAAGAACGGATTTGTTTTACAAAAACAGGACATTGGGACATTTCTGACGGTGGTGGTGTCCAGGACCAAAAAAAGGAGGAAATTATTAAAACACGAGTGAAAGAACTTATTCACTCTAATTCCCTTCCCAAATATAGCGATTTGTACACTGGAATAAAAGAGAAATTAGAAAGGGAACTCCAACTCCCTGGTTTGGGGAAAAACTTGTTTATTGACTTAATGGAAAGGATAAGCCAGGCACTAAACATAAGTAAATGTTGGATTTGTGGGGGAGCCCTAATGACCGAAGAATGGCCATGGAAAGGAAGTAGTCTATGTGTGTCAGATATATTAAAATGGAATAACACTGAAATCTCCAGAGAACATAGACCGGAGGAGTGGATCTTGAGTTCAGAGGTAATCGGGGAGGAATGTATAAGGAGGGTGGGAAACAAATTCAAAACAAGGATAGGAGAAACCCCGTGTAAAAGAATAAAGACTACAAATGGTTCCAGTGAATCATGGTGGCCAGAACCGCCTTCGGGATACTGGTCACTAAGGAATCAGGATGACTGTACGATTGATAATGATTCCAGCCTCTTCTGGTGTAATAAAACACAGAGACCTAACCCCTTTGAAGGAGTAGAAAGTTTGAGAACATACTGGAACAATGTAAGTGATACAAGTATAAATTGGAGAGCCCCAGATGGTATGTTCTGGATATGCGGGAAACGAGCATATACCGAACTACCTAAAGACTGGAAAGGAAGTTGTACAATCGGAATAATTCAACCAGGATTCTTCTTATTACCATTACAACAAGGAACCAAATTAGGTGTCCCCGTCTGTGAAGACCTCGGCACCCTAAAAAGGGGAAAGAGGGATGCCACTGGAGGAGCGCAGACGGGGAGAAGATGAATGGCCACCTGAAAGAATTATTCAAACCTATGGGCCGGCTCCTTGGGCTCAGGATGGAAGCTGGGGTTATCGCACCCCTATTTGCATGTTAAATAGAATAATCCGGTTACAGGCTGTAGTAGAAATTATTACCAATAAAACTGCCCGGGCTTTGGAATTAATAACGAAACAACAGTCTCAAACTAGAGCAGCAGTTTATCAAAACAGACTTGCTATAGACTATCTATTGGCTGAAGAAGGGGGAATCTGTGGAAAATTTAATTCTTCAGATTGCTGTGTGCAAATTGATGATAACGGACAGGCTGTAACCGAATTAGCTAAAGGTATCCGGAAACCAGCTCATGTACCTGTACAAAAATGGGAATCAATACTGGACAGCAACTGGTGGGATAATCTATTAGGAAAGGCGTGGTGGAAAAAGGTGGGATTCTTTCTACTATGTGCTGTTGCAGGGTTGATCTTTTTACCATGTATGATTCCATGTTTTATTCGATTGATTGTTTCTGTAGTTCAAGGGATGCAGGTTGTGAGCATACCTATAAATCCGAAACAAGTCAGCAAAGGAAACGCTAATAAAATCATGGTACTACGGAAGATGTTACCGGAACCAAACCAAGATGAAACTATAAGTTTAATTTTAAACAAATTTGAAAGAAAGACACAAGTCAATGAGATAATAAAAAAGGGGGAGGGATTGTGAGAAGTGAAAAATGACTCGTGTCAGAATAAAGAGGAAAAAGTAGAGACTTCTTGGCAATGTATAAGTAAGTGACCACAAAATACTAAGCCACTGTGATGAGGAGAAACTAACACTTAAGGGTTAATAACAGGACCATCAGGACCATTGTTTAGCTTAAGTTATACATCTATAGTCTCAGACCCTAGATAGGAACTAACTACTAACCACAGGAAAAACATAAGACAGAGTAGAATGTATAGGAGGAAGGGACTCGTCAAGGAAATCACATAACTGCTGTCAAAAGAAAGCTGATCTCAGCAGGTTTTGCAGCTGGGGTAAAAAGTGCACAGCGAGGAAGACATACGGCCTTCATCCCTGAGACCCCAGCCCACGACCACCAGGAGAAACTGCGTGTGCGCAACCAGGAGGAATTAAAGGTGGAGACTATGGAAATGATTTCCCGGGGCTCATTATAATAAAGACCACCTTTCCGGGACAGTCATGAATATGTATAGGCATCCTTAAAATGATGATGAATATGTAACACTTTACCACATAAATACAAAATGAATTACTGTGAAAGGCGCGCACGATTTTGGTGGGATTACCCCCCGTGCTGCCCAGCGCTGTTTTGCCTTTGCTTTGCAATAAACCAAAATTATAATTGGTGTTTCAGACTGAGGCTCGTTTCTCACAATGTCAAATTGGAGAAGTGCATGTGAAGCGCAAGCTGTAATAAATTTTCAACTCAATCAGAATGACCCTAGGTATGGTAATGGGGTGGATGTTTTAATGGGAGAGGGTCAATTTGCTAATCCTAGCCATCAGGCTCAATGGGACCTTCTTATCCTGGAACAAATAAAAATGCTGCATATGAATGCAATTGTAAAAACTGCACAATTGGCATCCCCAATACGCAGATATACTACTGTAAGACAAGGACCCAAGGAGCCCTATTTATCCTTTGTTGAGAGGCTACAAGAAGCAGTTGCAAAGCAAGTTTTTGATGTTGGTTTACGAGATACTCTAGTTAAGCAATTAGCTAGGGTAATGCTAATGCTGATTGTCAAAAAATCATTGAAGCTTTACCTGGAGAGCCAGATTTGAATGCTATGATACTGTGGAACATAAGGCTCAAGTTATGGCTGCGATTAATTGCAGCCTCTATTCCAGTTGTTAGCAGGGGACACAAATTTAACAGCACCACGACAGACTACTGCAAAGGTACAGCAACTGATTACAGAAATAGAAAGCAGGCTACATTCCAAATTTATACATCGTATTGATTTGAATCAGGAAATACAAATTATCACTTTGTTTGATGGGCAAATTCCGTATGCAATAATTGGTCAATGGAATTCAGAATGGTCAGATCCGTTACACATATTGGAATGGTTGTTTCTACCTTCGAAAACAAAGAAAACTGTCTCCATGATTGCAGAGCTATTGGCACAGATTATCATCAAAGGACGGATGCGATGTCGGGAGCTTGTGGCCAGAGATCCTGCATCACTAACCGTTCCTATTGCAGCTCAATACTTTGAGTGGTGTATGGCTAATAGCTTTGCTTTGCAAACAGCTATGGAGAATTTCTCGGGACAGGTTGTTTACCACTGTGGAAGACCCTCGGTCTGCAAACAGCTGTGCTTTACTTGGGGAGCATAAGATTTGCTTGGGAACACTGCACTGAGAATAGTTTTTGCTTGCTTCTAAGATAAAGGAGCCGAGACCAGTTCACAGGGCTTTTTGAGGCATGAAAGAAGTAAACATGTGTGGAAGGTCAGTTCTGAACACAGAGCTGAAAACAAGGAATGGTTGTTGATGTTTTGAGTCCAGAACACTGGCTCTTCCCAGAATGGGTGATGAGTGCTTAGCGTGTGAATGTTGATGTTATCTTGAACTGCCTAGTCTGGCTCCGGCATTGTAGCAGTTAAATAGGGTAGTAGCATAACAATAAAAAGCCTTAGGCCTTTCGGCTTCAGGCCCTTGCATCCTCGATCTCAGAGTCTGTGCCTTCCTTGCCGCCCGCCGCAAATGGCGCCCGAACAAGGTTGAAGATTAACGAAGAAGCGGCGGCGACTCTGATCGAAGGATTGTCAGGGGCTAGCGCGCGCCAGGACCGGAGAGTTCCCAGGACCTGAGAGTCCCCAGGATCGGAGAATCCCCAGGATCAGAGAATCCCCAGGACCGGAGAGTCCCCAGGACCGGAGAGTGAGTTCCCAGGACCGGAGAGTCCCCAGGATCGGAGAATCCCCAGGACCGGAGAGTCCCCAGGACCGGAGAGTCCCCAGGACCGGAGAGTCCCCAGAATCAGTGAGTTCCACGATCGCAATAAACATGGGACAGGCTAGTTCCCAAGAGCATAAGCTCTACACTGAGGTATTACAGCGTATATTACGCGAACAGGGCTATAAGGTCCAATTAGCGAAATTGGTGCAGTTATTAGTATGGATCAAAGACAACTGTACCTGGTTCCCTGTATCAGGGACTTACGATGCAAAGATCTGGGCGAAAGTGGGAGTAGAAATACAAAAACGGAACGCGTTGCAGTCTGATATTCTAAAGGATTTAGAAGCAACGTGGAGGGTTGTTTTTACAGCAGTCTCTGCACTCCAGCCTGCAGAGGAGTATTTGCAATCTCTGGCATCCACTCCTATTAACACCTTAGTGGATGTGACGGAGCAACAGGAGCCTGTATATGAAACAGTCTCTGGAGAATCAGACGATCCTTACGATCTTGATTTCACAGATCCAGACATACAGTCCAATTTATACCCACCATTAACATCGGTAAAAGAAACGGCTGCAGCCGTCCCTTCGGTGCGGGGGGTCTCGCAGCCGGCAGCAGCAGCGGCTACGGACGGAGCACAGTTAACACCAACAGCTCCTCCGTATCCTGCGTCTGCCGAGCCACCTATTGGCTTTGCTGAAAAGGCATCAGAGTCTCATGTAACGAAATACAAAACGCTGGCAGAAAATTGTAGAGAGGAAGCTGCTCGTAAAGGAGATTTTGCCATGCTGACGGCGATGCCGGTAATCTATCGTCCATATCATTCTCCTGAGTATCAATACCTTAGTTATGAAATGATTAAGGAAGTACGGGCCGCGGTGAGAGACTATGGTTTGCACAGTAACTATACTTCAAATTTAGTAACAGTCATTGGGGAATCCTATACTATGACTCCACATGATTGGAAGTCACTTTTACGGATGATTTTAACACCTGCACAGTATTCAGTGTGGCTGGCAGAGTACCAGGAGGCTGTTTCTGCAGACACTTTGGAAAATAGGCAAGAATATTTGGGAGTTAATCAGTATGCAATACCAGAGGTACAGGCACGGTTACCTCGGCAGCGTTTACAACAGATCTCTGCATTGGCTTTAAAGTGCCTGAAACGCATTCCGGAGGCAGGGAAACGCCAGCCCTCTTTTGCGGCAGTCAGGCAAGGAGCTCAAGAACCCTATGTTACATTTATTGATCGTTTACAAACAGCACTGAGCAGGCAGATTGATGATGAAAATACAGTAGAAACGCTGTTATTACAATTGGCTTATGAAAATGCAAATGCAGATTGTCAAAGAATTTTGGGCCCTCTAAAAAACTCTTACAAAAGTATAGCAGAATTTATTAAAGCTTGTCAGAATGTGGGTTCTGAAGAGCATAAAGCTACTTTACTTGCAAGTGCCTTGGCTCAGCAACTCGTTGTGGGACGAGCAGAAATGAAATGTATTGAGTGTAATCAAATGGGGCATATTAAAAAGAACTGCCCAAAGCCGACAGTAAAGAAAAAAGATGAGCAGAAAGGAAGGTTCTCCCACAGGGCATGATGAACAGTCCCACAATTTGTCAGTTAGTGGTCTCTGCTGCAATAGAGCCGACTCGAAGTATTTTTAAACAGTCTCTTATTTACCATTATATGGATGACATTCTCATTGCAGCTTTGACACAGACAGAACTGATGAAAACTGTAAATCATCTAAAAGACTCCTTACAACAATTTGGGCTTCATATTTCCCCAGAAAAAATACAAACAGAACCGCCCTGGAAGTATTTGGGATGGGTACTGTTTACCAGAACCTTACGGCCACAACAACTTCGTTTGGTAAATAATATCTCTATATTAAATGATTTGCAGCAACTACTAGGGACAATTAATTGGATTCGTCCTGTGCTGGGTATTTCTATTGAACAGTTAAGTACCCTGTTTAACACCTTGAAGGGGGATTCAGATTTAACTTCGCCTCGAATCCTTTCTGACAAAGCAAAACAGGAATTGGCATTGGTAATTCAAAAACTTACAACTTCCCAAGCAGGACGTATAATCTTACACTTGCCTCTTCTATTTTTTGTGATTCACACGAAATTCCAGCCTTATGGGCTATTTGCTCAATTGACAGAATCACAGCAATTAGTTACCCTGGAATGGATTTTCTTATCACACACCTTTACAAAAACAATTACGACTCCTTTGGAGATGGTCATTATGGTGATTCAGAAAGGACGGTTCAGGATACAGCAGCTGACAGGTCGAGACCCTGACATTATTTACCTACCCTTTCATAAGGAAACGCACATTACTCTGATGAGGGACAGCCTTGAATTTCAGGCTGCTCTGGCTGATTATTTGAATGATATCCATTTTACTTTGCCACGGAATAAAATCTTGCAAGCCTTACCTTCCCTCTGTTTACAGCCACAGAGAGTGATGGTGCCTCACCCTATACCAAATGCAAAAACGGTTTTTACAGACGGCTCAGGTAAAACAAAGAAGGCCGTAGTGGCCTGGAAAGAAAAGGCACAATGGCAACACACATCAGTTACTGTGGAAGCGTCCACTCAGATTGTTGAATTGTCTGCAATACATTTAGCTCTGACATTGTTTGCAAGCGAACCTATTAATATTGTATCAGATTCACTATATGCTGTTGGCGCTATTAACCGCTTAGAAGCTGCATTTATCAAAGAAATTAGCAATAAAGAGCTGTATAAACTTTTCCTTGCTATTGCAACTCTGCTTCAGCAACGACAGCATCCTTGCTTTATTGTTCATATTAGGTCTCACACTCGCTTGCCAGGACCTCTGGTAGAAGGGAATGCAGTAGCTGATAAGTACACTCTTTTGCCCATAACATCATCCTCCCTTACTCAACGATTTCAACATGCACAATTATCTCACTCCTTTTTCCATCAAAATGCTCGCAGTTTACAGAAAGAATTTGCTCTCACAAAAACGCAGGCTCGTGATATTATTCGGGCATGTAACGATTGTCAACTATATAATACTGCAACCTATCATGATGGTGTAAATGTCAGGGGACTGAAGGCTAATGAAATTTGGCAAACAGATGTTACACATTATCCACCTTTTGGCAGGCAAAAGTATGTTCATGTTACTGTGGATACCTTTTCTGGTTATGTTGTTGCTTCTGCAGCTACAGGGGAACGGACTCAGGATGTTAAGAAGCATTGGACAAGGTGCTTTGCACTTATGGGCCTCCCTAAACAAATAAAAACAGACAATGGACCTGCCTATGTATCTCAAGCAGCGGCCTTATTCCTACAACAGTGGGGTGTGTCTCACGTTACAGGTATCCCGCACACCCCCACCGGACAAGCCATAATTGAACGGACACATCAAAACTTGAAACACATGTTGCAAAAACAAAAAAGGGGGAGTGTAGCCACAGCTCCTCAAGAACAATTAGATATGGCTGTGTTCACTTTAAATTTTCTAAATCGGTCATCTTCTCGATTAGATACCACGGCAGTGGAACGACATTTTCAGGCTAAAGTTCCCTTTACACAAAATCCTAAGGTTTGGTATAAAGATCTGCCAGGCCCAACTGATTGGCGTGGACCAGTAGAATTGTTGACATGGGGGAGGGGATATGCTTGTGTTTTACTCCCAACAGGTCCTCGTTGGCTACCTGCGAGATGCGTGAAGCCATACCATGAGCTGGAGAAACCACAACCAGAACCCGGTATCAGAAATGCAGACGCTGAAAGCACAGGGACCACGCAAGCGACGTAGAACAGTCAACCTGATACCAGGCATTACTTGGGGAATGCTGAAATGACTCGATGAGCACGCAAGTAGCATGCTGCGAGGGGTCTTGGGTGGTCTCTGGTGGTCGTGGTCCCCCCATAGTTGTACTGTCCGCTGTGTGACTTCGCTTCCACGCAAGTGTGGTTAAGGCCTTTCTGTTGACACATGCAGGTGGCTCTGAGGAGAAGATACTGTTTTGGTTCTCACAGCAGTTATCTCTTCTAGAGCGTGTGAATCAAGTAAATTTGGACACTACAGGGATGTTGTTCACAGTCTTGTTTATCTTTGGCCCTTCTTTGTAATTAGTGATGCTACAGCATTATTGTATAGATATCTATGTTCATTCCTTTTTCTATATGTATTTATTGCATGTCTCTGTATATTGCTCTGCTCTACACCCCGCAAGCCAAATGTGCACGTCCAGCTTTGTACTCCCCAGGAGAAGCAGTCTCTTGAGCGAGGGGGTAGAATGTGGGAATATAACGGAAGATGGGCGAGGAGGATTGTAAACACGCTCAAGTGACTTGCACCTGGGGTGTCAAAAAACACATATATCATACTACTAACTGTTATTTAGTCTTGTGTGCTGGACAAGTAGAGCATCTTCATTCAGATAACATAGGCCTGTGATAAGACTCAAGGGCACCTAATTGTTTATGCCTGAGATTCCTGCCCTGCTGTGAGAAAGATCAAAGCACAGTGGAAAAATGCCGCCTGGCAGAAATCCCTAATATACAGGCGAAGGCAGCAGGCCCGGAATCTCTTTCACTTTCTCTCTAGCAGGAACTGAACTCCGCGGTGCCTGCGTCCCTGCTTGTGTGCCTTTGCCCCAAGTGCTGCTTCAGAGACCTGGTCTGCAATCAGAGGACTCTGAAAAGCCGAAGCCCACATCATGACCACCCTTATCATCAAATAAACAAAAAAGGGGGAAATGTGGAAGACCCTCGGTCTGCAAACAGCTGTGCTTTACTTGGGGAGCATAAGATTTGCTTGGGAACACTGCACTGAGAATAGTTTTTGCTTGCTTCTAAGATAAAGGAGCCGAGACCAGTTCACAGGGCTTTTTGAGGCATGAAAGAAGTAAACATGTGTGGAAGGTCAGTTCTGAACACAGAGCTGAAAACAAGGAATGGTTGTTGATGTTTTGAGTCCAGAACACTGGCTCTTCTCAGAATGGGTGATGAGTGCTTAGCGTGTGAATGTTGATGTTATCTTGAACTGCCTAGTCTGGCTCCGGCATTGTAGCAGTTAAATAGGGTAGTAGCATAACAATAAAAAGCCTTAGGCCTTTCGGCTTCAGGCCCTTGCATCCTCGATCTCAGAGTCTGTGCCTTCCTTGCCGCCCGCCGCATACCACTTGCCCTCCCATCCTGTTGTAAAATTGAGTGCGGAACTTCCAATTGCCACGAGAGTGTTGTACGCAGACACTCCTGTGGATGGAATTACCATTTTTATGGATGGATCTGGGAAAACAGGCAAGGTGGGCCTTGTCTGGTATTTTGAGGGCAAGTGGGAATCTATAGTAGTACAACAAGAGGGTTCACCTCAGGTGGTAGAATTAGGAGCTGTATTAAAAATATTTCAGAATTTTCCCATTCCCTTTAATTTGATTACTGATTCAGCATATGTAGCTGGCATTGTAAAACAATTGGACAGATCTGTTATAGAGCATACACGTAATCGGTGTGTTTTTGAATTGCTGCGAGCTCTGTGGCAAGAAATTCAAGTCCGAACTGCATTGTTTTATGTTCTACATGTAAGAAGTCATACTAATTTGCCTGGGTTTATTGCAGAAGGCAACGCCCGAGTGGACTCTTTGGTTTCTGACCCTACAAATTCTACTGCAATGACTGTACAGGTGCCGGACATTAAACAGCAGGCACGTATGTCACATGAGTTTTTTCATCAAGGATATCGGGCATTACGACGACAATTTCATTTGTCACACAGTGATGCTCGGAATATCGTGGCCATGTGTCCTTATTGTCAGCAACTGCCGCAACCTACGCAGATACAAGGAACTAATCCTCGTGGACTGCAGGCCTTGGACATTTGGCAAACAGATGTAACTCACATTGCTGAATTCAGCAGGTTAAAATATGTTCATGTAACAATTGACACTTTTTCTTCCTTGCTTATTGCTACAGCGCAAACAGGTGAGCATGCTGGTCACGTCATTCGACACTGGCGGAAAGCTTTTGCAACTGCAGGCATCCCTAAACAGATAAAGACTGATAATGGGCCTGCCTATTGATCCACTAAAGTTCAGGCTTTTTTACTGGCATGGGGTGTTACTCATATCACTGGCATCCCTCATTCTCCCACGGGACAAGCGATCATCGAGCGAGCACATCAGACTCTGAAACGCATGCTTTTAAAACAAAAAGGGGGAATGAGTGGTGAGACACCTGAAGCTAGACTGGACAAGGCAGTATATGTATTGAACTTTCTCCAAATTCGAACTGATAAAACTGATCCTCCTGTTGTAATGCATTTTGGATCAATGAAAGGACGATCGCAGATGGAACCTGGTGTAAAAGTTTTTATTCGAGATTTGCAAACAGGGCAATGGACGGGACCACATGATTTATTAACCTGGGGATGGGGTTATGCTTGTGTTTCCGTTGGATAGGTGGCCTGTACCATCAGAGGCTAAAGGGATCTTTCAGAATGAATCATTGGTGAATACCTGGGATGTATGGGTGCTTTATTTGCCTCGAGCACCCTTAGAACCTCAGGAGCTTGAACTTTTAGGGGCAGTTAAAATGGACTATTGCTTGTACTTCCACTATACAGGGAAAAATCAATCCTTGGCATGGGTAGTTAATTCGAGTCTAGCTGTCTACAGGAACGATAGTGCGTGGTGCAATTTCACTTCTACTAACATCTCTAGATCTTCTAATGTCCCCCTGGCTCTGCCCTCAGGAGTATTTTTTCTATGGGGAGATTGAGTGTGGGGGGCCATACCTTCTCACATAAAAGGAGGACCATGTAGCTTAAGACACTTAACTCTTTTGGCTCCTAACACTTCTATGATTTATCAATGTCACGGTTTAAAGCTGGGCCAGCTATTAAACCTGTGGCAGACACTCTCTGTTAACCCTCTCCCCCCCCACCCTAAGGGAAAGGGAAAAGGGAGAGAGACTTACGGGTTGGAAAGTTAAAACAGTTTTAATAAACTATAGTAATGAAAAAGAGTATAATAAGAATAAGAGAAATAATCAAATATATACAAAACCAAGATCAAGAGCTTGGAAATCCTTCTCAGGCAGAGTTGCTCCGCCCAGCACAGACAGAGGGGAAAATGCAGTAGCTCCCTCTGCCATCACACCTGCAGGCTTTTAACTGCAGAATTGGCAAAGCTAGTACCAATCAGTGGAAGACAGGAGGGCCCCTCCCTCCTGGGCCCCACCTCCAGGAGGCAGTGGGTTAGTGATAAATAGGAAAGTGAGAATGACATGTATGGGATGGAATACCTTGTTGGTCAATCTTGGGTCACCTGCCCTGTCTGCTCCTCCCTGCAGGTGCAAGCCCCCTTCGGCTCTTCACTCATAAGCAGTGAGGAATTTAGCAGTGACCTTGGTTTCTCTAAGACTAATTGGCCTGGTTTGGGCCAAACCAGGACAATCAACATCGCTATAAACTAACCAAGAGAAACATTCATGCCTGTACTGAGGAATGTGATGACCAAATCACCCTATAGAATAAGGGTAAAATTTTTGCAGCTTCTTGACTAGTGCCTGGAGCAGCTGCTGCTAGAGCATTAAGTACCTTGAATAAGTTGGGATGCTGGCTTTCAAAACAGACCAATGCTACTTCTGCGGCCTTAAGTAATTTGCTGTTAGATGTAGACTCAGTTAGACACGCTACACTGCAAAATAGGGCTGCTATTGGTTTTCTTCTATTAGCACATGGGCACGGGTGTGAAGATTTTGAGGGAATGTGTTGCATGAATCTGTCAGATCACTCAGAGTCTATACATAAGGCGATTCAAACATTGAAAGATGGGGTCAGCAAGCTGAAAGAATCAGATGGATTTGGATGCTGAATTCTCTTCTATCAGGTTGGGGCATTAAGGGATGGTTATTGGGATTAGTCAAAATGGGATTGAGTGTTATCCTTGTAATATTTTGGTATTGTTGTTTCACAGAATCACAGAATCACAGAATGTTAGGGATTGGAAGGGACCTCGAAAGATCATCTAGTCCAATCCCCCTGCCGGAGCAGGATTATCTAGACCATATCACACAGGAACGCGTCCAGGCGGGTTTTGAATGTCTCCAGAGAAGGAGACTCCACAACCTCTCTGGGCAGCCTGTTCCAGTGTTCAGTCACCCTCACCGTAAAGAAGTTTTTCCTCAAATTTAAGTGGAACCTCCTGTGTTCCAGCTTGCACCCATTGCCCCTTGTCCTGTCAAGGGATGTCACTGAGAAGAGCCTGGCTCCATCCTCTTGACACTTGCCCTTTACATATTTATAAACATTAATGAGGTCACCCCTCAGTCTCCTCTTCTCCAAGCTAAAGAGACCCAGCTCCCTTAGCCCCTCCTCATAAGGGAGATGTTCCACTCCCTTAATCATCTTCGTGGCTCTGCGCTGGACTCTCTCTAGCAGTTCCCTGTCCTTCTTGAACTGAGGGGCCCAGAACTGGACACAATACTCCAGATGCAGCCTCACCAGGGCAGAGTAGAGGGGGAGGAGAACCTCTCTCGACCTGCTGACCACACCCCTTCTAATACACCCCAGGATGCCATTGGCCTTCTTGGCCACAAGGGCACACTGCTGGCTCATGGTCATCCTGTTGTCCACTAGGACCCCCAGGTCCCTTTCCCCTACGCTGGTCTCCAACAGCTCTGCCCCCAACTTGTACTGGTACATGGGGTTGTTCTTGCCCAGATGCAGGACTCTACACTTGCCCTTGTTATATTTCATTAAATTTCTCCCCGCCCAACTCTCCAGCCTGTCCAGGTCTCTCTGAATGGCTGCGCAGCCTTCTGGTGTGTCAGCCACTCCTCCCAGTTTTGTGTCATCAGCGAACTTGCTGACAGCGCACTCTAATCCCTCATCCAAGTCATTAATGAATATATTGAATAGAACCGGTCCCAGAACCGATCCTTGCGGGACTCCGCTAGACACAGACCTCCAACTGGACTCTGTCCCGCTGACCACTACTCTCTGGCTTCTTTCCTTCAGCCAGTTCACAATCCACCTCACTACCCGATCATCCAGACCACACTTCCCCAGTTTAGCTGCGAGGATGCTGTGGGAGACCGTGTCAAACGCTTTACTGAAATTGAGATAGACCACATCCACAGCTTTACCATCATCTATCCACCGGGTAACATCCTCATAAAAGGCTATCAAGTTGGTTGAGCAAGACTTCCCGTTGGTGAAGCCATGCTGAGTGCCCCTAATGATCCCCCTGTCCTTGATGTGCCTAGAGACAGCACCAAGAACAAGTTGCTCCATCACCTTTCCGGGGATGGAGGTGAGGCTGACTGGTCTATAGTTACCCGGGTCCTCCTTCTTGCCCTTTTTGAAGACTGGAGTGACATTCGCTTTCCTCCAGTCCTCAGGCACCTCTCCCGTTGCCCACGACTTAGCAAAGATGATGGAGAGTGGATGTTGTTTGTTGCGGTGTGTCTCAGGCATGATAGAATCAGCAGTGAAAAAGGTATGGATGGTTCAAGAACTTCAGGGATCTGCTGATCCTATGATGCCTGAGGAAATGGTGGGAATGAAGGAAATATGGATGTATCCATGATCTTTTTAAAACGAAAAGGGGGAATTGTTGGGGGATATTGTTGCAGCTAACGGAAAGAATCAAGAGCTCTCCAAGTTTGAGCCACAGGCCAATCTCCTGTGTGCTTCCCACGGAGCCTATGCCAGACTTAGCACCTGCAAGGTCACAGGCCCATCTCCTATGTGCTTCCCACGGAGCCTCTGCATACTTGACAGTAAACATCACTGTGAACAGTGCTGGACTTGGCACCTGCAGGATCATGTTAGAGCACATAGTTAAGAAAGGGCAAAACGCTGTCCGGGGCAGGTGTTTCCCTGCTGCCCGTGGATCTGGCAGGTGGTTATTTCCCGAGGGAACTTTTTCATCCTGTTTTCTCCCCCTGTCCTGTTGAGGAGGGGCAGCGAGAGAGCAGCTGGGTGGGCCCCTGGCAGCTGGCCAAGGTCAACCCATCACAAAGCCTAAAAGGCAGATTCCTCCATGTAGAAGTTGAAGGGGGCTGGTGGTTTAAAGAATGATAGTGACTGGGGTAGGAACAGGACGTGTTGGAGATAGGGATAGTCGGGAAATAGCTGGGGATCCAGTCGCTTTGAGGGGGGGAAATTTCAAGAGAAAAAGCCTTCTTTCTGAGCAATAAGAGGTTCTTGTGAGAGAAAGGATCTAGACTCCCATTTTTCCTCACTTGGTAATAAAAGTGACAAAGAACTGGAACTCCTGCCTGCAAAGGGGTGAAAATGCACGGAGCCTGTTGGATGCTCTGTGTGTGTGTGTGTGTGTGCGCGCGCGCGCGCGTGTTGGAAACCCAGGAACAGCTATAAAGAGGTCATGGAGTAGATGTGAGCTTGGTTAACCTTGAGAGGCGTCCCTACTCAAGGGGAGATCGCCGCCACGCAGCCAGCTGCTATGGAGGGAGAGCTCAACGGGCCCTGATGGCTGCAGCCCCCTTGCTTTCTGAACTCCTCCTCAGAGAGGAGCCTAGGTGCGGCTGGATCCACTCCTAGTCCCAGACTCGGTCAACGGGTTATAGCTAAAGGATTATATGTGCTTCTAGCTAAAGGACTATATGTGCACCCCCGATTCTTTATGGCACTTAGCTAAGATTTCAAAGGTTCATCGTGCTTATTCCCAATTCACTCACCTTCCGTCTGGGCGTCCGGTGTTAGTTTGCGCCGCAGTTCGGACCCTAGGTTTCCCGAAGCAGACTCTCAGGCATGGGATTTTATAAAAATAAATAATTTAATAGAGTGGTACAGCAGCAGGGTCGGCTTGAGCTGGGTGCCTCCGGAGAGGGATTTCTTTGTTCGGGTCGGGCCCCTCTCCGGAGCAAGGGGGTCCTTTCTGAACCTCGTGACTCAACGGGAGGGTCTCCCTTACCTTTCTGCATCTCCAGTCCCCGTGTAACTCATTCTAAAAAATGGCTTCTAACCCGATTTTCCCTCTGTATGTCTCCTCCGTGTAGTAAGTAATAGAGCGACCCTTGCCATCGAGCTCTGGCAAGTCGCACTTTTATCTAAACCCTCCTCCGCGACAGGCCCAAGAAAGCTGGTTAATACTGGAGGGTCACCTCCTCCAAGCTCAAGAGCGGTCCATCCCAACGAGCAGGAAGTGGGGCAAAAGTGCCGGGAGGCCTGCGTGGATGAGCAAGGAGCTCCTGGCCAAACTCAAGCACAGAAAGGAAGCCTGCAGAGGGTGGAAGCGAGGACGGGTAACCTGGGCGGAATACGGAGACGTTGTCCGAGCATGCAGGGCTGAGGTTAGGAAAGCTGGAATTCCCAACTGCAATTGAATCTGGCAAGGGATGTCAAAGACAACAAGAAGGGCTTCTATAAGTACATAGGTGACAAAAGGAAGGCTATGGAAAATGTGGGCCCTCTGCTGAATGAGGCGGGGGGACCTGGTGACACAGGACATGGAAAAGGCTGTGGGACTGCAGCGGCCCCTTCTCTCCCTTCCCCCCCCCCCTCCCCCCGCCGGTACCTTGCCGCCCTTTCTCTTCTGTCCTGGGACTTCGAGGTGACCTGCTGAAAGAAAACGGCGTCCACCTGCCACAACTGCAAGGCTGTGGCCGCAACCCAAACGGAAGCACTACAGCCTAGCTATGCTGACGTCTCCCCCCCAAACGGGCCTCCCGAGGACTGATATAGCTGTCTAGACCTCGGGCTGCACGGAGCTCCAGTCCCTGGAAGTCCCCCTAGCACCCGAAGGCAGCGG
The DNA here is from genome assembly GCF_013368605.1 of Nyctibius grandis. Lineage (NCBI taxonomy): Eukaryota > Metazoa > Chordata > Aves > Nyctibiiformes > Nyctibiidae > Nyctibius > Nyctibius grandis. The sequence continues at coordinate 24,207,219 of NC_090694.1, forward strand.
CGGATGTCATAGCTGCGAGCGCGGCCAGCTGGAAGATCTCCTTGGACAAGTAACTATGTTACAAGAGGAGCTCGACAGGCAGCACGGTATATCCGGGACCGCGAGCAGGAGATCGATGCGCGGCATTGTACGCTGTCCCAGGCTGAGCGACAGCCTGCCTTAAGGCTGCGCAAGAGGAAGGTAAGCCTGAATCCACCCTCGAGCTGACTGACACAAGCAACTCACGAGATGAAGGAGACTGGACGCTTGTCTGTGCTCGGGGTAGAAGGAAGAACCCTCCCCCATCTCCTGAAGTGTCCCTACGTAACAGACAGGATGCTCTGGGGCTGGAGACTGAAGAGCACGCGAGTAACGGACAGGAGCCAGGACAAGCCAACCGTGCAAAGCTGACCCAACCACCCACCCGCATTAGAACCAGTGCCACCAGAAAAGCACGTAAGGTATTAGTAATCGGAGATTCCCTACTGAGAGGCACCGAAGCACCCATTTGCCGTCCAGACGATTTGTCTAGAGAAGCCTGCTGCCTACCGGGAGCTCGCATTCGTGGCCTCGCTGAGAGGCTGCCGAGCCTGGTGAACCCTCCGGGTTATCGTCCGCTCCTACCATTCCGTGTAGGGTCTGACGAGGCGACTTAGAACCCTCCAAAGAGAGCATATGTCCCTCGGAGCAATGTTAAAAGGATCGGGAGCACAGGTGGTGGCCTCCTCTATCCTCCCAGTCAGAGGAAGGGGTCCAGGAAGGAGGAGACGGATTGAACAGGTGAATGCCTGGCTGCGTAGCTGGTGCCACACGCAAGGTTTTGGCTTCCATGGTCGCGGATCTACCTTTGAGAAGCCGGGTCTGTTGGGAGCTGATGGGATTGACCTGACCAAGCGGGGCAAGAGGGTCTTCGCCAACAAGCTGGCCAGACTTACAAGGAGGGCTTTAAACGAGACTCAGCGGGGGAAGGGGATGGAGTTTTGAGCAACGGAGAAGAGCCAGGGGCCGCTGATGCGTTAGGAACCAACAGGGGAACAGCTGAGAAATGCCGCAAAGGAATCGGGGCTTGAGCCTCCGAAAAGGTGACACGGTCGACAGCCCAACTGAAGTGCCTCCATCCCAATGCACGCAGCACGGGTAACAAACAGGAGGCGTTGGAAGCCACCGAGCAGAAGGAGCAGAAGGGAGCTGGCAGCTCTTTAAGGACGTTTTCCTTAGAGCACAAGAGCTCTCGATTCCCACGCGTAAGAAATCAGGCAAGGAAGGCAGGCGAGCAGCGTGGCTGAGCAAGGACCTTCTGGTCGAGCTGAAGCGCGAGAAGGAAATGCATAGGCGGTGGAGGCAGGGACACGCGTCCTGGGAAGAATAGGGGGATGCTGCCCGGGCGCGTAGGGATGGGATCAGGAAAGCTAAGGCACAGCTGGAGCTGAATTTGGCAAGGGATGTGAAGAATCATAAGAAGGGCTTCTACAGGTGCGTTGGTCAGAGAAGGAAGACTAGAGAAAACGTACACCACCCCCACCCCCCTCCGATAAATAGGACAGGAGAGCTCGTGACAACCGACACGGAGAAGGCTGAGGTACTCGACGATTTTTCTCCTCCGTTTTCACTGGCAATCACCGTTCCCGCATCCGTGATCTGGATGATGGGTAGACGGACTGTACCCTCAGCGAGTTTGCTGATGACACAAAACTGGGAGGAGTGGCTGATACGCCGGAGGGCTGTGCTGCCGTCCAGAGGGACCTCGACGGGCTGGAGAAATGGGCCGGCAGGAGCCTCGTGCGGTTCAACGAGGGGAAGGGCACAGTCCTGCACCTGGGGAGGAACAACCCCATGCACCAGTACATGCTGGAGGCCGACCGGCTGGAAAGCAGCTTTGCAGAAAAGCACGTGGGGGGCTCCTGGTGGACACCAAGTTGAACATGAGCCGACAATGTGCCCTTGCCGCAAAGAGGGCTAAGGATACCCTTAGCCCGATATAGAGGAAAGCAGGGTTTATATATGTTACAATACAGTTGTGTAGACCAGTCAAATTGCTCACTGTCCCCGGGGGTGCAGGGCACCACAGACCACCCTTGGGCAGCTTTGGGGGCACTGCCTGTTTTTCTAAACGCCTCCTACCCAGCTTAGCGCAAATCCTGTCTTGATCTGCCCTCCAGCCCTCGAGCCACCAGTGCTGAACACACGCTTTGTATTTTATTTTCTCCCAGGAGGCGTGCAGCTTAGAAACGTCTGCAATTGAAGTGGGGCTTTCGGGGAGCAATTTAGAGCGACTTCTGTTGGTTCTGCGAAATGTTCTGAAAAGTTAAGGCCTGCCCTGCCCTGCCCTGCCCTGCCCTGCCCTGGCAAAAGCGGTCACTTGACCGGAGGGAGCAGCACCAAAAAGCCACGAGCACGTTTGGGGTGGACTCGATGCGGTAACAAATAACAATAAATAGTACTTCTAGCTACAACAGCCTCTTCCGAGACCTCGCTGCCCGCCCACGGGGTCGCAGCACCACACGTCGCAGATCCCTCCGCGGACTCGCCCCACGGCTTCTCCCTCCACCCCCAGGTCGGATCCCTCCGCGCCCCGAGGGCACGCAAACTCCCCGAGCCCCGGCAAGCACCAGGTCGACGAGGGCGGACCCGCCGAGGGGGCGGGGACAGGCGAACCCGACAGACGAGACAGCCAATCGAGGCGCGGGATCGGCCGGCGGCGATCTGGCGGCCCAATGGGCGCCGCGGAGGGCCTGGCCGAGTGGAGGAAGCGCGGGGGCGACGACAACGGGCGTTGTCGTGGCTGACGAGATTATTGGGGCGCGGGCCGCCCGGGCCGGTGGCGCCACTACTGTCTTCGGAAAGATCATCGGCAAGGCGCTTCCCCGCCAACGTCATCTACGAGGACGAGGAGGTAGCCGCGGCTTTGCTCTGTGCGCGGTTCCTCTTCCCTTCCCCCCCTCCCCCTCCCCCCGCGCTCGCAGGCACCCTGAGCCGAGGACCCGTTGCGCGGTGCCCGGGAGCGCGGCAGGGCGGGTGGCGGCGTTGCTGCGGGTGGGCGGAGGGGCGGGGGACGGACGGGGCCTCTCTGGGTTGTGGCGCTCTCTACGGCACCACCCCTAAAGCATCGCGCTTCTTCGGTGCCCCCCCCCCGGCTGCCGCGGCGCGTACTGGGTTGCTGGTGCTGTCCGGCTCGCCTCGGTTCCCAGCCCCGCCGTGTCGTGTGCGCGCGCGCGTAGAGGAGGGCCTCTGACGGTGACGCACTTGGTGGCAGCCGCAGACGTTTGCCGCGTGATATCCCCTTGGCACTGCAAGTCGTGCAAAGTTTGCTGCCGAGGGATGGGAGCGGCCCTACCTCGGGGAGGATGATAGTCTTGAAGCCTTAGATGAAGCACGCGCAGTCGGTCTCCTCGGGGATTCCAGGTGTACGGCTGGCTGGCTGGATGTAAACAGCGAACGTCTGAGTGAGCGACCGTAATGAGTTAGTTCTGCATAGGAGAAATGCAGGTCTTGAGGTGCCTCGTAATAGCATCATAGAGATTTCACAGCTCTGCTGTGCTAGGCTTTGGTTCTGAGCCCCCAAACTGGATTATTAAAGCAAAGAGTTACAGCTTTTCTTATTTGTCTTAAAAAAAAAAAATCTAGCAGCCGGGCATCCTGCAGGCTGCAAAAGCTTCCCAGGCCTTGTTTCTGTGGTGAAGTGGGACCGTGACAACAGCATGCTTGCAAGGTTCACGGATGCTGGTGCACCACAACGTGCTAGGAACTGGAGTGAGCTGCTTAGACTGGGGGGAAAACACGCAGCCGTTACCTACGCGATGTTAACTTTAAGTTAGTATCCCGTCTAATTTTTTAATTAAAATGCTGAAGATTAACAGTTAGGGATGTCTTCTGCTTTTGAAGGTAGGGTTTACGTGCAACATAGAAGACAGACTCGTACTATGCCCTCGCAGGCTTCCTGTGATTATGCTTTTGTTCAATACTCGAGCTCCCTGTACCGTGGAAAATGAGCGGCCGCTGATCTTCCGCTTCACTGAAGTCTTTGCCGATTCAGTTAGGCCGTTCGTCTCCTGCCTCTGCGTGGACCACATCGAATAGCAAAACCGCTTAGGAAATGATCAACCCAAATTAAAACATACCGGAGGTCGCTAATCTGAAGTACTGGCCCGTCTCCTTGCCCCCATCGCCTTGCATGCTGGATCCCGCTTCTGGAGGGGGCTCTGCAAATACGTCGTCTTTTGCGTATAGAAAGCATTAATATCGCGTAAGAAAAATCAGCGTTTCGGCTTGTGTTTGGGGTATCTGGTAATCTGCTTCTGTACGAGTTCAGTGGGGCACATTGATTTGCTTAAGCTGTTACCTTTCTCTGAAGCCAATTACGTTTTAACTGTGTGCTCTTCCTCCAGTGCCTTGCGTTCCGTGATCTTTCACCCCAAGCTCCGGCGCTTTTCCTAGTCGTGCCTAAGGAGCCAATTATCAGGTTATCTGAAGCGGAAGATTCTGGTGAACCTGTAAGTACTGTGGAAGCTTTCTGTACGCTAAGCTGTACCTGTAATTAGTTCCTAATTTACTAGACTCTCTCCCATCCCCTCTTTTCCTCTTGATAGGGCACAGTAGGCTATTTTGGGCTTTCTGGCGCTATAATCTTTTGCCTCTAGCTTGTAATGGAATTGAGCTTTTTGACTAAAAGGAGTGATATAAAGCAGCGCTCATCCCTGGGCGAGTACTTCTGGTGCAAAATGCAGCGTCGTTTTGGAGCGCAGTCTGATGCCTCTTGTCATGGTTTGGAGTGAGAGCAGTAGTACTTCTTCTAATACGGAGAAGAGGGCTTGGGGTTTCTGGCAGGTCAGGGGTGAGGGAAGGGCAAAGCTGGTTGAGAGGTGCTGGATGCTTCACTTTTAGCTATAAAAGTCAAGTTCAAAGACTCTGTAAAGCCGCGCAAAAGGCAGCCTAAAGTTTATTTTCCACCAGAGTTGCTTATGTTGCCCGAAGATGTAATGGGGGCTTTAACCCGGAGACAAACTTAGCTTCTGTGGCTGTTTTGTAGTCCGTTACTGTCTAGCTTGAAAAAAATTGCACAGCTCTTTTTTTTTTTTTTTTTTTTTTCCCCTCCCCTCTTTCCCTATAGCCTGCACAATCGGTCTTTGGAGCTTTGCTTGGAAAATGTCAGTTGCAGGCGGACAGACAGTAATCTGAAGCGCAATGGTTGAATCGCTAGGAATTGGCTAACTGGTTTCTCTGGGTGGTTCTCTGCTCTCACTCCTTCCCTTCCTGCCCTCTCCCCCCTTTGCGTGTGGCTTTTCATTTTATTTATTTATGGTTTTGTACTTCCTTCTCCAGCTTCTTGGGCATTTAATGACTGCTGGCAAGAAGCGCGCTGCTCACCTGGGCCTGACCAATGGATTCCGGACGGTTGCGGATGAAGGGCCCGAGGGTGGGCAGTCTGCCTGTCACGTACAACATCTACACGTTCTGGGTGGCCGTCGGTTGGGCTGGCCGCCTGGCTAAGATTTTTGCACCACAAGAGTTGCCGCACGTGTACAAATCGCCACTGAACGGATTTCGTCAGTCTAGCCACTGTTGACGTCTAATTTTCGGTGACGTGTGTCTGTGGAAGGTAATAAAAGCTTTGAGCAGCAGTTGCACAATAAAGATTTAGCATGGGGATATCACCTCTGTCTTGCGCGTCTTACTGAGGGAAATAGCTCTGCAAGTTAAAATGGTGTCTCCCCGGAGTGTAAGTACGTGCAACGTTTCAGTCTGTTAACAGCGTTCTATAGATAGGTAGTGATTTGCCCCGTCATTTGAAGCGTGACGCTGGAACCCGCTTAGCAGTCTCCTGCGTCTTGTAGGAAGCAAACTCTTAGCTTTTTGGAAGCGGTACGCAAATGTACATAAAGCCAGCGTAGGCTGCTGCGAAAACTTTAGAAAATACTGTACGTGACGCTACAGGCACGCCGCACAAGGGTGGTTTCGGCACAGCGCGACGTGTCGGAAGCGTCCAACTCCTGTTGGAGCGCTTTATCAGCGGCTGTGTGATAAGGCCCCGTTGATATCCCTTTTCTGGTGAGGAGGGATGTGGTAGGAGAAAACAGTCGGCCTGAATGGCAGCTGTGGTGCTTCCATAGCACAGTGGAATCTCTCTTTTGTCACTTTGGGCCAGCTGTCCTGGCTCTGTCCCCTCCCAACCTCTTGCCCACCCCCGGCTTACTGGACTTTGGGGGCGGGGAGGGGGGGGTTGGGGAGACAGCCTCCACGCTGTGGGAGCACTGCTCAGCAGTAGCCAAAACATTGGGGTGTTATCAACACCCTTCTAGCTACAACTACGAGGGACGCGCAGCACTATGAGGGCTGCCGTGGGGAAAGTTAACTCCATCCCAGCCAGACCCAAACCAAAGCTACATCGCAGGGAGACGGCAAACTTCCTCTTTCTTTAACAGCTATTAAAAAAGGGGAGATGGGCAGGGGAAAGCAGGGCGATCCTTCGTTGCCCTTGAACGCTGTGATACCGAGGCATCTGAGACGCCCGCTGGGAGGCAGACTCGTCATCTCTTCTATATCCCGAGGCGATCAGGTGGAGTTTGGCGACAGGGGCGTGTAAGTAACCCGAGGACTTCACCTTTATTTAATCTTCCCCGGGGAGGAGATGGAAAGGATTTACCTGAAGTAGATGGAAACCGACACATGATGCTTCCTTGACACTGCACTGGTGCAGCGTTTGCTTACTGAATGATTGAGCTAGGTAACATCTACTGGTCTGTCTGTGGAAACTCCCTAAGGTATCTAGAAGGTGTTCCCGCTTCTGGGGGCGGGGGGATTTTGAAGCAGCTAGGTATGGCCTATACGTTGGGAGAGACCGGGTGATTACCATAGGTTTCGGAAGTCTGTGGCGCCCGGAGGAATTTACGTCTCGCCTCGCAGGCGACGTTGCCGATGCTTTGCTCCAAACCAGAGAGAGCAAAGGGTTATTAAACAGTGATCCACTGAAGAATCGCAGAATCCTGGAGCAGCCCGGGTGGGAGGGGACCTCGAAAGATCACCTGGTCCAACCTTCTGTGGGAAAGGGAGCCTAGATGAGATTATCTAGCACCCTGTCCAATCGCATCTTGAAAACCTCCAGCGATGGGGACTCCACCACATCCCTGGGCAGGCTGTTCCAGTGGATGATTGTTCTCACCGTACAACAAAAAAAAACAAAAACCAAAAAAATCACAAAAAAAACCAAAGAAACAAACAAACAAAGGTCTGTCTTGTGTCGAGATGAAACCTCTGTCCTGGTGCAACTTGTACCCCTTGCCCCTTGTCTTCTCCATGTGGCTCCTTGTGAAGAGAGAGCCTCCATCCTCTTTGTAGCCACCCTTTAAGTACTGGAATACTGTGATGAGGGTCCCCCCTGAGCCTTCTCTTCTCCAAGGGAGAAAAGAGCCAGCTCCTTCAGTCTTTCCTCATCGGGCGGGTTCTCCAGCCCTTTGATCATCTTCGTGGCCCTCCCTGGGACCCTCTCCAGTCTGTCTGCGTCTTTTTTTTTTTTTTTGAATCGTGGGGACCAGAACTGGACACAGTGCTCCAGGAGCGGCCTGCAGGGGTGGCCTCTGTGAGAAGAGGCCGGGGTCTGCCCTGCGCCGGACACAGCTGGTTCCAGCCAGCTGGGCACCGGACTCGCCGCAGGCCAAAGCTGAGCAACTCGGCGAAGCTGGTGGCGCCCCTGTGGAAACATAGTTAAGAAAGGGCAAAACGCTGTCCGGGGCAGGTGTTTCCCTGCTGCCCGTGGATCCGGCAGGTGGATATTTCCCGAAGGAACTTTTTCATCCTGTTTTCTCCCCCTGTCCTGTTGAGGAGGGGCAGCGAGAGAGCAGCTGGGTGGGCCCCTGGCAGCCGGCCAAGGTCAACCCATCACAAAGCCTAAAAGGCAGATTCCTCCACGTAGAAGTTGAAGGGGGCTGGTGGTTTAAAGAATGATAGTGACTGGGGTAGGAACAGGACGTGTTGGAGATAGGGATAGTCGGGAAATAGCTGGGGATCCAGTCGCTTTGAGGGGGGGAAATTTCAAGAGAAAAAGCCTTCTTTCTGAGCAATAAGAGGTTCTTGTGAGAGAAAGGATCTAGACTCCCATTTTTCCTCACTTGGTAATAAAAGTGACAAAGAACCGGAACTCCTGCCTGCAAAGGGGTGAAAATGCACGGAGCCTGTTGGATGCTCTCTGTGTGTGTGTGCGCGCGCGCGCGCGTGTTGGAAACCCAGGAACAGCTATAAGGAGGTCATGGAGTAGATGTGAGCTTGGTTAACCTTGAGAGGCGTCCCTACTCAAGGGGAGATCGCCGCCGCGCAGCCAGCTGCTATGGAGGGAGAGCTCAACGGGCCCTGATGGCTGCAGCTATTTATAGCGTAAAGTGGTTGACTCGTAGTCAGATTTTCTGCTGCGTTCATGCAGTTTCGGCCGCTTATCAGCCCAGTCTCCAGACAAACCGGTTTGCTGGTTTTTGGTGCTGGGTTCTCGCTGATAGCCTCACACAATAGGATTAACTTCGGTTAGGCCTACTTGTTGGGCATCTGCCTGGACCAAAGTTCAGTTAGTTCGAACGGGAGGAGTGCGTCCGGCACACCAGGTTTCCCCTAGCGATGACCCCAGAGCTCCGAGGGCGGTAGTCAAGGGCGTGGGGGCCCAGGTGGCGTTCTCCTCAGTCCTGCCGGAGAGGGGAAAGGGTGGGAGGAGGAGGGCACTGATAATGCGGGTCAACGATTGGCTGCGGAGCTGGGGCTGGCGACAGGGTTTTGGGTTCTGTGACCGTGGGACCCTGTTTGTGGATCAGCGTCTGCTTGGGAGAGAGGGGATCCACCTCACTAAGCGGGGCAAAGGTATTTTTGCCAGTAGGGTAGCCGACCTCATTAGGAGGGCTTTAAACTAAGAATGAGGGGGGCGGGAGAGAGTAACCAGCAGCCCTGTGAGGGAGTGACGGACAGGGTCGCTGAGCAAAGGGCAGGGGGGTGATGTGACAGGAAGGGATCGCAAGATCAACAGAACGGGGCTTAAGCCGGGTCACCTCCAGCATTTGCATGTAAGCAAGGAAGTGCCTACAAGGCACCGTTATGGAGAAATCCCCAAAACCCTTTCTAGGGAGTCAACATGCTGGGGTGCCTCTCTGAAGTGCCTGTACACTAACGCACGCAGTATGGGGAATAAGCATGAGGAGTCAGCGATGCGTGTGCAGTTGCAGGGCTACGATCCTGTTGGGATCACGGAGACGCGGTGGGCATCGATTTAGAATGATTTACACGGGGACTGGAGATGCAAAAAGGTAAGGGAGACCCTCCCGTTGAGTCACGAGGTTCAGAAAGGACCCCCCTTGCTTTCTGAACTCCTCCTCAGAGAGGAGCCTAGGTGCGGCTGGATCCACTCCTAGTCCCAGACTCGGTCAACGGGTTATAGCTAAAGGATTATATGTGCTTCTAGCTAAAGGACTATATGTGCACCCCCGATTCTTTATGGCACTTAGCTAAGATTTCAAAGGTTCATCGTGCTTATTCCCAATTCACTCACCTTCCGTCTGGGCGTCCGGTGTTAGTTTGCGCCGCAGTTCGGACCCTAGGTTTCCCGAAGCAGACTCTCAGGCATGGGATTTTATAAAAATAAATAATTTAATAGAGTGGTACAGCAGCAGGGTCGGCTTGAGCTGGGTGCCTCCGGAGAGGGATTTCTTTGTTCGGGTCGGGCCCCTCTCCGGAGCAAGGGGGTCCTTTCTGAACCTCGTGACTCAACGGGAGGGTCTCCCTTACCTTTCTGCATCTCCAGTCCCCGTGTAACTCATTCTAAAAAATGGCTTCTAACCCGATTTTCCCTCTGTATGTCTCCTCCGTGTAGTAAGTAATAGAGCGACCCTTGCCATCGAGCTCTGGCAAGTCGCACTTTTATCTAAACCCTCCTCCGCGACAGGCCCAAGAAAGCTGGTTAATACTGGAGGGTCACCTCCTCCAAGCTCAAGAGCGGTCCATCCCAACGAGCAGGAAGTGGGGCAAAAGTGCCGGGAGGCCTGCGTGGATGAGCAAGGAGCTCCTGGCCAAACTCAAGCACAGAAAGGAAGCCTGCAGAGGGTGGAAGCGAGGACGGGTAACCTGGGCGGAATACGGAGACGTTGTCCGAGCATGCAGGGCTGAGGTTAGGAAAGCTGGAATTCCCAACTGCAATTGAATCTGGCAAGGGATGTCAAAGACAACAAGAAGGGCTTCTATAAGTACATAGGTGACAAAAGGAAGGCTATGGAAAATGTGGGCCCTCTGCTGAATGAGGCGGGGGGACCTGGTGACACAGGACATGGAAAAGGCTGTGGGACTGCAGCGGCCCCTTCTCTCCCTTCCCCCCCCCCCTCCCCCCGCCGGTACCTTGCCGCCCTTTCTCTTCTGTCCTGGGACTTCGAGGTGACCTGCTGAAAGAAAACGGCGTCCACCTGCCACAACTGCAAGGCTGTGGCCGCAACCCAAACGGAAGCACTACAGCCTAGCTATGCTGACGTCTCCCCCCCAAACGGGCCTCCCGAGGACTGATATAGCTGTCTAGACCTCGGGCTGCACGGAGCTCCAGTCCCTGGAAGTCCCCCTAGCACCCGAAGGCAGCGGCGGATGTCATAGCTGCGAGCGCGGCCAGCTGGAAGATCTCCTTGGACAAGTAACTATGTTACAAGAGGAGCTCGACAGGCAGCACGGTATATCCGGGACCGCGAGCAGGAGATCGATGCGCGGCATTGTACGCTGTCCCAGGCTGAGCGACAGCCTGCCTTAAGGCTGCGCAAGAGGAAGGTAAGCCTGAATCCACCCTCGAGCTGACTGACACAAGCAACTCACGAGATGAAGGAGACTGGACGCTTGTCTGTGCTCGGGGTAGAAGGAAGAACCCTCCCCCATCTCCTGAAGTGTCCCTACGTAACAGACAGGATGCTCTGGGGCTGGAGACTGAAGAGCACGCGAGTAACGGACAGGAGCCAGGACAAGCCAACCGTGCAAAGCTGACCCAACCACCCACCCGCATTAGAACCAGTGCCACCAGAAAAGCACGTAAGGTATTAGTAATCGGAGATTCCCTACTGAGAGGCACCGAAGCACCCATTTGCCGTCCAGACGATTTGTCTAGAGAAGCCTGCTGCCTACCGGGAGCTCGCATTCGTGGCCTCGCTGAGAGGCTGCCGAGCCTGGTGAACCCTCCGGGTTATCGTCCGCTCCTACCATTCCGTGTAGGGTCTGACGAGGCGACTTAGAACCCTCCAAAGAGAGCATATGTCCCTCGGAGCAATGTTAAAAGGATCGGGAGCACAGGTGGTGGCCTCCTCTATCCTCCCAGTCAGAGGAAGGGGTCCAGGAAGGAGGAGACGGATTGAACAGGTGAATGCCTGGCTGCGTAGCTGGTGCCACACGCAAGGTTTTGGCTTCCATGGTCGCGGATCTACCTTTGAGAAGCCGGGTCTGTTGGGAGCTGATGGGATTGACCTGACCAAGCGGGGCAAGAGGGTCTTCGCCAACAAGCTGGCCAGACTTACAAGGAGGGCTTTAAACGAGACTCAGCGGGGGAAGGGGATGGAGTTTTGAGCAACGGAGAAGAGCCAGGGGCCGCTGATGCGTTAGGAACCAACAGGGGAACAGCTGAGAAATGCCGCAAAGGAATCGGGGCTTGAGCCTCCGAAAAGGTGACACGGTCGACAGCCCAACTGAAGTGCCTCCATCCCAATGCACGCAGCACGGGTAACAAACAGGAGGCGTTGGAAGCCACCGAGCAGAAGGAGCAGAAGGGAGCTGGCAGCTCTTTAAGGACGTTTTCCTTAGAGCACAAGAGCTCTCGATTCCCACGCGTAAGAAATCAGGCAAGGAAGGCAGGCGAGCAGCGTGGCTGAGCAAGGACCTTCTGGTCGAGCTGAAGCGCGAGAAGGAAATGCATAGGCGGTGGAGGCAGGGACACGCGTCCTGGGAAGAATAGGGGGATGCTGCCCGGGCGCGTAGGGATGGGATCAGGAAAGCTAAGGCACAGCTGGAGCTGAATTTGGCAAGGGATGTGAAGAATCATAAGAAGGGCTTCTACAGGTGCGTTGGTCAGAGAAGGAAGACTAGAGAAAACGTACACCACCCCCACCCCCCTCCGATAAATAGGACAGGAGAGCTCGTGACAACCGACACGGAGAAGGCTGAGGTACTCGACGATTTTTCTCCTCCGTTTTCACTGGCAATCACCGTTCCCGCATCCGTGATCTGGATGATGGGTAGACGGACTGTACCCTCAGCGAGTTTGCTGATGACACAAAACTGGGAGGAGTGGCTGATACGCCGGAGGGCTGTGCTGCCGTCCAGAGGGACCTCGACGGGCTGGAGAAATGGGCCGGCAGGAGCCTCGTGCGGTTCAACGAGGGGAAGGGCACAGTCCTGCACCTGGGGAGGAACAACCCCATGCACCAGTACATGCTGGAGGCCGACCGGCTGGAAAGCAGCTTTGCAGAAAAGCACGTGGGGGGCTCCTGGTGGACACCAAGTTGAACATGAGCCGACAATGTGCCCTTGCCGCAAAGAGGGCTAAGGATACCCTTAGCCCGATATAGAGGAAAGCAGGGTTTATATATGTTACAATACAGTTGTGTAGACCAGTCAAATTGCTCACTGTCCCCGGGGGTGCAGGGCACCACAGACCACCCTTGGGCAGCTTTGGGGGCACTGCCTGTTTTTCTAAACGCCTCCTACCCAGCTTAGCGCAAATCCTGTCTTGATCTGCCCTCCAGCCCTCGAGCCACCAGTGCTGAACACACGCTTTGTATTTTATTTTCTCCCAGGAGGCGTGCAGCTTAGAAACGTCTGCAATTGAAGTGGGGCTTTCGGGGAGCAATTTAGAGCGACTTCTGTTGGTTCTGCGAAATGTTCTGAAAAGTTAAGGCCTGCCCTGCCCTGCCCTGCCCTGCCCTGGCAAAAGCGGTCACTTGACCGGAGGGAGCAGCACCAAAAAGCCACGAGCACGTTTGGGGTGGACTCGATGCGGTAACAAATAACAATAAATAGTACTTCTAGCTACAACAGCCTCTTCCGAGACCTCGCTGCCCGCCCACGGGGTCGCAGCACCACACGTCGCAGATCCCTCCGCGGACTCGCCCCACGGCTTCTCCCTCCACCCCCAGGTCGGATCCCTCCGCGCCCCGAGGGCACGCAAACTCCCCGAGCCCCGGCAAGCACCAGGTCGACGAGGGCGGACCCGCCGAGGGGGCGGGGACAGGCGAACCCGACAGACGAGACAGCCAATCGAGGCGCGGGATCGGCCGGCGGCGATCTGGCGGCCCAATGGGCGCCGCGGAGGGCCTGGCCGAGTGGAGGAAGCGCGGGGGCGACGACAACGGGCGTTGTCGTGGCTGACGAGATTATTGGGGCGCGGGCCGCCCGGGCCGGTGGCGCCACTACTGTCTTCGGAAAGATCATCGGCAAGGCGCTTCCCCGCCAACGTCATCTACGAGGACGAGGAGGTAGCCGCGGCTTTGCTCTGTGCGCGGTTCCTCTTCCCTTCCCCCCCTCCCCCTCCCCCCGCGCTCGCAGGCACCCTGAGCCGAGGACCCGTTGCGCGGTGCCCGGGAGCGCGGCAGGGCGGGTGGCGGCGTTGCTGCGGGTGGGCGGAGGGGCGGGGGACGGACGGGGCCTCTCTGGGTTGTGGCGCTCTCTACGGCACCACCCCTAAAGCATCGCGCTTCTTCGGTGCCCCCCCCCCGGCTGCCGCGGCGCGTACTGGGTTGCTGGTGCTGTCCGGCTCGCCTCGGTTCCCAGCCCCGCCGTGTCGTGTGCGCGCGCGCGTAGAGGAGGGCCTCTGACGGTGACGCACTTGGTGGCAGCCGCAGACGTTTGCCGCGTGATATCCCCTTGGCACTGCAAGTCGTGCAAAGTTTGCTGCCGAGGGATGGGAGCGGCCCTACCTCGGGGAGGATGATAGTCTTGAAGCCTTAGATGAAGCACGCGCAGTCGGTCTCCTCGGGGATTCCAGGTGTACGGCTGGCTGGCTGGATGTAAACAGCGAACGTCTGAGTGAGCGACCGTAATGAGTTAGTTCTGCATAGGAGAAATGCAGGTCTTGAGGTGCCTCGTAATAGCATCATAGAGATTTCACAGCTCTGCTGTGCTAGGCTTTGGTTCTGAGCCCCCAAACTGGATTATTAAAGCAAAGAGTTACAGCTTTTCTTATTTGTCTTAAAAAAAAAAAATCTAGCAGCCGGGCATCCTGCAGGCTGCAAAAGCTTCCCAGGCCTTGTTTCTGTGGTGAAGTGGGACCGTGACAACAGCATGCTTGCAAGGTTCACGGATGCTGGTGCACCACAACGTGCTAGGAACTGGAGTGAGCTGCTTAGACTGGGGGGAAAACACGCAGCCGTTACCTACGCGATGTTAACTTTAAGTTAGTATCCCGTCTAATTTTTTAATTAAAATGCTGAAGATTAACAGTTAGGGATGTCTTCTGCTTTTGAAGGTAGGGTTTACGTGCAACATAGAAGACAGACTCGTACTATGCCCTCGCAGGCTTCCTGTGATTATGCTTTTGTTCAATACTCGAGCTCCCTGTACCGTGGAAAATGAGCGGCCGCTGATCTTCCGCTTCACTGAAGTCTTTGCCGATTCAGTTAGGCCGTTCGTCTCCTGCCTCTGCGTGGACCACATCGAATAGCAAAACCGCTTAGGAAATGATCAACCCAAATTAAAACATACCGGAGGTCGCTAATCTGAAGTACTGGCCCGTCTCCTTGCCCCCATCGCCTTGCATGCTGGATCCCGCTTCTGGAGGGGGCTCTGCAAATACGTCGTCTTTTGCGTATAGAAAGCATTAATATCGCGTAAGAAAAATCAGCGTTTCGGCTTGTGTTTGGGGTATCTGGTAATCTGCTTCTGTACGAGTTCAGTGGGGCACATTGATTTGCTTAAGCTGTTACCTTTCTCTGAAGCCAATTACGTTTTAACTGTGTGCTCTTCCTCCAGTGCCTTGCGTTCCGTGATCTTTCACCCCAAGCTCCGGCGCTTTTCCTAGTCGTGCCTAAGGAGCCAATTATCAGGTTATCTGAAGCGGAAGATTCTGGTGAACCTGTAAGTACTGTGGAAGCTTTCTGTACGCTAAGCTGTACCTGTAATTAGTTCCTAATTTACTAGACTCTCTCCCATCCCCTCTTTTCCTCTTGATAGGGCACAGTAGGCTATTTTGGGCTTTCTGGCGCTATAATCTTTTGCCTCTAGCTTGTAATGGAATTGAGCTTTTTGACTAAAAGGAGTGATATAAAGCAGCGCTCATCCCTGGGCGAGTACTTCTGGTGCAAAATGCAGCGTCGTTTTGGAGCGCAGTCTGATGCCTCTTGTCATGGTTTGGAGTGAGAGCAGTAGTACTTCTTCTAATACGGAGAAGAGGGCTTGGGGTTTCTGGCAGGTCAGGGGTGAGGGAAGGGCAAAGCTGGTTGAGAGGTGCTGGATGCTTCACTTTTAGCTATAAAAGTCAAGTTCAAAGACTCTGTAAAGCCGCGCAAAAGGCAGCCTAAAGTTTATTTTCCACCAGAGTTGCTTATGTTGCCCGAAGATGTAATGGGGGCTTTAACCCGGAGACAAACTTAGCTTCTGTGGCTGTTTTGTAGTCCGTTACTGTCTAGCTTGAAAAAAATTGCACAGCTCTTTTTTTTTTTTTTTTTTTTTACCCCTCCCCTCTTTCCCTATAGCCTGCACAATCGGTCTTTGGAGCTTTGCTTGGAAAATGTCAGTTGCAGGCGGACAGACAGTAATCTGAAGCGCAATGGTTGAATCGCTAGGAATTGGCTAACTGGTTTCTCTGGGTGGTTCTCTGCTCTCACTCCTTCCCTTCCTGCCCTCTCCCCCCTTTGCGTGTGGCTTTTCATTTTATTTATTTATGGTTTTGTACTTCCTTCTCCAGCTTCTTGGGCATTTAATGACTGCTGGCAAGAAGCGCGCTGCTCACCTGGGCCTGACCAATGGATTCCGGACGGTTGCGGATGAAGGGCCCGAGGGTGGGCAGTCTGCCTGTCACGTACAACATCTACACGTTCTGGGTGGCCGTCGGTTGGGCTGGCCGCCTGGCTAAGATTTTTGCACCACAAGAGTTGCCGCACGTGTACAAATCGCCACTGAACGGATTTCGTCAGTCTAGCCACTGTTGACGTCTAATTTTCGGTGACGTGTGTCTGTGGAAGGTAATAAAAGCTTTGAGCAGCAGTTGCACAATAAAGATTTAGCATGGGGATATCACCTCTGTCTTGCGCGTCTTACTGAGGGAAATAGCTCTGCAAGTTAAAATGGTGTCTCCCCGGAGTGTAAGTACGTGCAACGTTTCAGTCTGTTAACAGCGTTCTATAGATAGGTAGTGATTTGCCCCGTCATTTGAAGCGTGACGCTGGAACCCGCTTAGCAGTCTCCTGCGTCTTGTAGGAAGCAAACTCTTAGCTTTTTGGAAGCGGTACGCAAATGTACATAAAGCCAGCGTAGGCTGCTGCGAAAACTTTAGAAAATACTGTACGTGACGCTACAGGCACGCCGCACAAGGGTGGTTTCGGCACAGCGCGACGTGTCGGAAGCGTCCAACTCCTGTTGGAGCGCTTTATCAGCGGCTGTGTGATAAGGCCCCGTTGATATCCCTTTTCTGGTGAGGAGGGATGTGGTAGGAGAAAACAGTCGGCCTGAATGGCAGCTGTGGTGCTTCCATAGCACAGTGGAATCTCTCTTTTGTCACTTTGGGCCAGCTGTCCTGGCTCTGTCCCCTCCCAACCTCTTGCCCACCCCCGGCTTACTGGACTTTGGGGGCGGGGAGGGGGGGGTTGGGGAGACAGCCTCCACGCTGTGGGAGCACTGCTCAGCAGTAGCCAAAACATTGGGGTGTTATCAACACCCTTCTAGCTACAACTACGAGGGACGCGCAGCACTATGAGGGCTGCCGTGGGGAAAGTTAACTCCATCCCAGCCAGACCCAAACCAAAGCTACATCGCAGGGAGACGGCAAACTTCCTCTTTCTTTAACAGCTATTAAAAAAGGGGAGATGGGCAGGGGAAAGCAGGGCGATCCTTCGTTGCCCTTGAACGCTGTGATACCGAGGCATCTGAGACGCCCGCTGGGAGGCAGACTCGTCATCTCTTCTATATCCCGAGGCGATCAGGTGGAGTTTGGCGACAGGGGCGTGTAAGTAACCCGAGGACTTCACCTTTATTTAATCTTCCCCGGGGAGGAGATGGAAAGGATTTACCTGAAGTAGATGGAAACCGACACATGATGCTTCCTTGACACTGCACTGGTGCAGCGTTTGCTTACTGAATGATTGAGCTAGGTAACATCTACTGGTCTGTCTGTGGAAACTCCCTAAGGTATCTAGAAGGTGTTCCCGCTTCTGGGGGCGGGGGGATTTTGAAGCAGCTAGGTATGGCCTATACGTTGGGAGAGACCGGGTGATTACCATAGGTTTCGGAAGTCTGTGGCGCCCGGAGGAATTTACGTCTCGCCTCGCAGGCGACGTTGCCGATGCTTTGCTCCAAACCAGAGAGAGCAAAGGGTTATTAAACAGTGATCCACTGAAGAATCGCAGAATCCTGGAGCAGCCCGGGTGGGAGGGGACCTCGAAAGATCACCTGGTCCAACCTTCTGTGGGAAAGGGAGCCTAGATGAGATTATCTAGCACCCTGTCCAATCGCATCTTGAAAACCTCCAGCGATGGGGACTCCACCACATCCCTGGGCAGGCTGTTCCAGTGGATGATTGTTCTCACCGTACAACAAAAAAAAACAAAAACCAAAAAAATCACAAAAAAAACCAAAGAAACAAACAAACAAAGGTCTGTCTTGTGTCGAGATGAAACCTCTGTCCTGGTGCAACTTGTACCCCTTGCCCCTTGTCTTCTCCATGTGGCTCCTTGTGAAGAGAGAGCCTCCATCCTCTTTGTAGCCACCCTTTAAGTACTGGAATACTGTGATGAGGGTCCCCCCTGAGCCTTCTCTTCTCCAAGGGAGAAAAGAGCCAGCTCCTTCAGTCTTTCCTCATCGGGCGGGTTCTCCAGCCCTTTGATCATCTTCGTGGCCCTCCCTGGGACCCTCTCCAGTCTGTCTGCGTCTTTTTTTTTTTTTTTGAATCGTGGGGACCAGAACTGGACACAGTGCTCCAGGAGCGGCCTGCAGGGGTGGCCTCTGTGAGAAGAGGCCGGGGTCTGCCCTGCGCCGGACACAGCTGGTTCCAGCCAGCTGGGCACCGGACTCGCCGCAGGCCAAAGCTGAGCAACTCGGCGAAGCTGGTGGCGCCCCTGTGGAAACATAGTTAAGAAAGGGCAAAACGCTGTCCGGGGCAGGTGTTTCCCTGCTGCCCGTGGATCCGGCAGGTGGATATTTCCCGAAGGAACTTTTTCATCCTGTTTTCTCCCCCTGTCCTGTTGAGGAGGGGCAGCGAGAGAGCAGCTGGGTGGGCCCCTGGCAGCCGGCCAAGGTCAACCCATCACAAAGCCTAAAAGGCAGATTCCTCCACGTAGAAGTTGAAGGGGGCTGGTGGTTTAAAGAATGATAGTGACTGGGGTAGGAACAGGACGTGTTGGAGATAGGGATAGTCGGGAAATAGCTGGGGATCCAGTCGCTTTGAGGGGGGGAAATTTCAAGAGAAAAAGCCTTCTTTCTGAGCAATAAGAGGTTCTTGTGAGAGAAAGGATCTAGACTCCCATTTTTCCTCACTTGGTAATAAAAGTGACAAAGAACCGGAACTCCTGCCTGCAAAGGGGTGAAAATGCACGGAGCCTGTTGGATGCTCTCTGTGTGTGCGTGCGCGCGCGCGCGCGTGTTGGAAACCCAGGAACAGCTATAAGGAGGTCATGGAGTAGATGTGAGCTTGGTTAACCTTGAGAGGCGTCCCTACTCAAGGGGAGATCGCCGCCGCGCAGCCAGCTGCTATGGAGGGAGAGCTCAACGGGCCCTGATGGCTGCAGCTATTTATAGCGTAAAGTGGTTGACTCGTAGTCAGATTTTCTGCTGCGTTCATGCAGTTTCGGCCGCTTATCAGCCCAGTCTCCAGACAAACCGGTTTGCTGGTTTTTGGTGCTGGGTTCTCGCTGATAGCCTCACACAATAGGATTAACTTCGGTTAGGCCTACTTGTTGGGCATCTGCCTGGACCAAAGTTCAGTTAGTTCGAACGGGAGGAGTGCGTCCGGCACACCAGGTTTCCCCTAGCGATGACCCCAGAGCTCCGAGGGCGGTAGTCAAGGGCGTGGGGGCCCAGGTGGCGTTCTCCTCAGTCCTGCCGGAGAGGGGAAAGGGTGGGAGGAGGAGGGCACTGATAATGCGGGTCAACGATTGGCTGCGGAGCTGGGGCTGGCGACAGGGTTTTGGGTTCTGTGACCGTGGGACCCTGTTTGTGGATCAGCGTCTGCTTGGGAGAGAGGGGATCCACCTCACTAAGCGGGGCAAAGGTATTTTTGCCAGTAGGGTAGCCGACCTCATTAGGAGGGCTTTAAACTAAGAATGAGGGGGGCGGGAGAGAGTAACCAGCAGCCCTGTGAGGGAGTGACGGACAGGGTCGCTGAGCAAAGGGCAGGGGGGTGATGTGACAGGAAGGGATCGCAAGATCAACAGAACGGGGCTTAAGCCGGGTCACCTCCAGCATTTGCATGTAAGCAAGGAAGTGCCTACAAGGCACCGTTATGGAGAAATCCCCAAAACCCTTTCTAGGGAGTCAACATGCTGGGGTGCCTCTCTGAAGTGCCTGTACACTAACGCACGCAGTATGGGGAATAAGCATGAGGAGTCAGCGATGCGTGTGCAGTTGCAGGGCTACGATCCTGTTGGGATCACGGAGACGCGGTGGGCATCGATTTAGAATGATTTACACGGGGACTGGAGATGCAAAAAGGTAAGGGAGACCCTCCCGTTGAGTCACGAGGTTCAGAAAGGACCCCCCTTGCTTTCTGAACTCCTCCTCAGAGAGGAGCCTAGGTGCGGCTGGATCCACTCCTAGTCCCAGACTCGGTCAACGGGTTATAGCTAAAGGATTATATGTGCTTCTAGCTAAAGGACTATATGTGCACCCCCGATTCTTTATGGCACTTAGCTAAGATTTCAAAGGTTCATCGTGCTTATTCCCAATTCACTCACCTTCCGTCTGGGCGTCCGGTGTTAGTTTGCGCCGCAGTTCGGACCCTAGGTTTCCCGAAGCAGACTCTCAGGCATGGGATTTTATAAAAATAAATAATTTAATAGAGTGGTACAGCAGCAGGGTCGGCTTGAGCTGGGTGCCTCCGGAGAGGGATTTCTTTGTTCGGGTCGGGCCCCTCTCCGGAGCAAGGGGGTCCTTTCTGAACCTCGTGACTCAACGGGAGGGTCTCCCTTACCTTTCTGCATCTCCAGTCCCCGTGTAACTCATTCTAAAAAATGGCTTCTAACCCGATTTTCCCTCTGTATGTCTCCTCCGTGTAGTAAGTAATAGAGCGACCCTTGCCATCGAGCTCTGGCAAGTCGCACTTTTATCTAAACCCTCCTCCGCGACAGGCCCAAGAAAGCTGGTTAATACTGGAGGGTCACCTCCTCCAAGCTCAAGAGCGGTCCATCCCAACGAGCAGGAAGTGGGGCAAAAGTGCCGGGAGGCCTGCGTGGATGAGCAAGGAGCTCCTGGCCAAACTCAAGCACAGAAAGGAAGCCTGCAGAGGGTGGAAGCGAGGACGGGTAACCTGGGCGGAATACGGAGACGTTGTCCGAGCATGCAGGGCTGAGGTTAGGAAAGCTGGAATTCCCAACTGCAATTGAATCTGGCAAGGGATGTCAAAGACAACAAGAAGGGCTTCTATAAGTACATAGGTGACAAAAGGAAGGCTATGGAAAATGTGGGCCCTCTGCTGAATGAGGCGGGGGGACCTGGTGACACAGGACATGGAAAAGGCTGTGGGACTGCAGCGGCCCCTTCTCTCCCTTCCCCCCCCCCCCCCCCCCGCCGGTACCTTGCCGCCCTTTCTCTTCTGTCCTGGGACTTCGAGGTGACCTGCTGAAAGAAAACGGCGTCCACCTGCCACAACTGCAAGGCTGTGGCCGCAACCCAAACGGAAGCACTACAGCCTAGCTATGCTGACGTCTCCCCCCCAAACGGGCCTCCCGAGGACTGATATAGCTGTCTAGACCTCGGGCTGCACGGAGCTCCAGTCCCTGGAAGTCCCCCTAGCACCCGAAGGCAGCGGCGGATGTCATAGCTGCGAGCGCGGCCAGCTGGAAGATCTCCTTGGACAAGTAACTATGTTACAAGAGGAGCTCGACAGGCAGCACGGTATATCCGGGACCGCGAGCAGGAGATCGATGCGCGGCATTGTACGCTGTCCCAGGCTGAGCGACAGCCTGCCTTAAGGCTGCGCAAGAGGAAGGTAAGCCTGAATCCACCCTCGAGCTGACTGACACAAGCAACTCACGAGATGAAGGAGACTGGACGCTTGTCTGTGCTCGGGGTAGAAGGAAGAACCCTCCCCCATCTCCTGAAGTGTCCCTACGTAACAGACAGGATGCTCTGGGGCTGGAGACTGAAGAGCACGCGAGTAACGGACAGGAGCCAGGACAAGCCAACCGTGCAAAGCTGACCCAACCACCCACCCGCATTAGAACCAGTGCCACCAGAAAAGCACGTAAGGTATTAGTAATCGGAGATTCCCTACTGAGAGGCACCGAAGCACCCATTTGCCGTCCAGACGATTTGTCTAGAGAAGCCTGCTGCCTACCGGGAGCTCGCATTCGTGGCCTCGCTGAGAGGCTGCCGAGCCTGGTGAACCCTCCGGGTTATCGTCCGCTCCTACCATTCCGTGTAGGGTCTGACGAGGCGACTTAGAACCCTCCAAAGAGAGCATATGTCCCTCGGAGCAATGTTAAAAGGATCGGGAGCACAGGTGGTGGCCTCCTCTATCCTCCCAGTCAGAGGAAGGGGTCCAGGAAGGAGGAGACGGATTGAACAGGTGAATGCCTGGCTGCGTAGCTGGTGCCACACGCAAGGTTTTGGCTTCCATGGTCGCGGATCTACCTTTGAGAAGCCGGGTCTGTTGGGAGCTGATGGGATTGACCTGACCAAGCGGGGCAAGAGGGTCTTCGCCAACAAGCTGGCCAGACTTACAAGGAGGGCTTTAAACGAGACTCAGCGGGGGAAGGGGATGGAGTTTTGAGCAACGGAGAAGAGCCAGGGGCCGCTGATGCGTTAGGAACCAACAGGGGAACAGCTGAGAAATGCCGCAAAGGAATCGGGGCTTGAGCCTCCGAAAAGGTGACACGGTCGACAGCCCAACTGAAGTGCCTCCATCCCAATGCACGCAGCACGGGTAACAAACAGGAGGCGTTGGAAGCCACCGAGCAGAAGGAGCAGAAGGGAGCTGGCAGCTCTTTAAGGACGTTTTCCTTAGAGCACAAGAGCTCTCGATTCCCACGCGTAAGAAATCAGGCAAGGAAGGCAGGCGAGCAGCGTGGCTGAGCAAGGACCTTCTGGTCGAGCTGAAGCGCGAGAAGGAAATGCATAGGCGGTGGAGGCAGGGACACGCGTCCTGGGAAGAATAGGGGGATGCTGCCCGGGCGCGTAGGGATGGGATCAGGAAAGCTAAGGCACAGCTGGAGCTGAATTTGGCAAGGGATGTGAAGAATCATAAGAAGGGCTTCTACAGGTGCGTTGGTCAGAGAAGGAAGACTAGAGAAAACGTACACCACCCCCACCCCCCTCCGATAAATAGGACAGGAGAGCTCGTGACAACCGACACGGAGAAGGCTGAGGTACTCGACGATTTTTCTCCTCCGTTTTCACTGGCAATCACCGTTCCCGCATCCGTGATCTGGATGATGGGTAGACGGACTGTACCCTCAGCGAGTTTGCTGATGACACAAAACTGGGAGGAGTGGCTGATACGCCGGAGGGCTGTGCTGCCGTCCAGAGGGACCTCGACGGGCTGGAGAAATGGGCCGGCAGGAGCCTCGTGCGGTTCAACGAGGGGAAGGGCACAGTCCTGCACCTGGGGAGGAACAACCCCATGCACCAGTACATGCTGGAGGCCGACCGGCTGGAAAGCAGCTTTGCAGAAAAGCACGTGGGGGGCTCCTGGTGGACACCAAGTTGAACATGAGCCGACAATGTGCCCTTGCCGCAAAGAGGGCTAAGGATACCCTTAGCCCGATATAGAGGAAAGCAGGGTTTATATATGTTACAATACAGTTGTGTAGACCAGTCAAATTGCTCACTGTCCCCGGGGGTGCAGGGCACCACAGACCACCCTTGGGCAGCTTTGGGGGCACTGCCTGTTTTTCTAAACGCCTCCTACCCAGCTTAGCGCAAATCCTGTCTTGATCTGCCCTCCAGCCCTCGAGCCACCAGTGCTGAACACACGCTTTGTATTTTATTTTCTCCCAGGAGGCGTGCAGCTTAGAAACGTCTGCAATTGAAGTGGGGCTTTCGGGGAGCAATTTAGAGCGACTTCTGTTGGTTCTGCGAAATGTTCTGAAAAGTTAAGGCCTGCCCTGCCCTGCCCTGCCCTGCCCTGGCAAAAGCGGTCACTTGACCGGAGGGAGCAGCACCAAAAAGCCACGAGCACGTTTGGGGTGGACTCGATGCGGTAACAAATAACAATAAATAGTACTTCTAGCTACAACAGCCTCTTCCGAGACCTCGCTGCCCGCCCACGGGGTCGCAGCACCACACGTCGCAGATCCCTCCGCGGACTCGCCCCACGGCTTCTCCCTCCACCCCCAGGTCGGATCCCTCCGCGCCCCGAGGGCACGCAAACTCCCCGAGCCCCGGCAAGCACCAGGTCGACGAGGGCGGACCCGCCGAGGGGGCGGGGACAGGCGAACCCGACAGACGAGACAGCCAATCGAGGCGCGGGATCGGCCGGCGGCGATCTGGCGGCCCAATGGGCGCCGCGGAGGGCCTGGCCGAGTGGAGGAAGCGCGGGGGCGACGACAACGGGCGTTGTCGTGGCTGACGAGATTATTGGGGCGCGGGCCGCCCGGGCCGGTGGCGCCACTACTGTCTTCGGAAAGATCATCGGCAAGGCGCTTCCCCGCCAACGTCATCTACGAGGACGAGGAGGTAGCCGCGGCTTTGCTCTGTGCGCGGTTCCTCTTCCCTTCCCCCCCTCCCCCTCCCCCCGCGCTCGCAGGCACCCTGAGCCGAGGACCCGTTGCGCGGTGCCCGGGAGCGCGGCAGGGCGGGTGGCGGCGTTGCTGCGGGTGGGCGGAGGGGCGGGGGACGGACGGGGCCTCTCTGGGTTGTGGCGCTCTCTACGGCACCACCCCTAAAGCATCGCGCTTCTTCGGTGCCCCCCCCCCGGCTGCCGCGGCGCGTACTGGGTTGCTGGTGCTGTCCGGCTCGCCTCGGTTCCCAGCCCCGCCGTGTCGTGTGCGCGCGCGCGTAGAGGAGGGCCTCTGACGGTGACGCACTTGGTGGCAGCCGCAGACGTTTGCCGCGTGATATCCCCTTGGCACTGCAAGTCGTGCAAAGTTTGCTGCCGAGGGATGGGAGCGGCCCTACCTCGGGGAGGATGATAGTCTTGAAGCCTTAGATGAAGCACGCGCAGTCGGTCTCCTCGGGGATTCCAGGTGTACGGCTGGCTGGCTGGATGTAAACAGCGAACGTCTGAGTGAGCGACCGTAATGAGTTAGTTCTGCATAGGAGAAATGCAGGTCTTGAGGTGCCTCGTAATAGCATCATAGAGATTTCACAGCTCTGCTGTGCTAGGCTTTGGTTCTGAGCCCCCAAACTGGATTATTAAAGCAAAGAGTTACAGCTTTTCTTATTTGTCTTAAAAAAAAAAAATCTAGCAGCCGGGCATCCTGCAGGCTGCAAAAGCTTCCCAGGCCTTGTTTCTGTGGTGAAGTGGGACCGTGACAACAGCATGCTTGCAAGGTTCACGGATGCTGGTGCACCACAACGTGCTAGGAACTGGAGTGAGCTGCTTAGACTGGGGGGAAAACACGCAGCCGTTACCTACGCGATGTTAACTTTAAGTTAGTATCCCGTCTAATTTTTTAATTAAAATGCTGAAGATTAACAGTTAGGGATGTCTTCTGCTTTTGAAGGTAGGGTTTACGTGCAACATAGAAGACAGACTCGTACTATGCCCTCGCAGGCTTCCTGTGATTATGCTTTTGTTCAATACTCGAGCTCCCTGTACCGTGGAAAATGAGCGGCCGCTGATCTTCCGCTTCACTGAAGTCTTTGCCGATTCAGTTAGGCCGTTCGTCTCCTGCCTCTGCGTGGACCACATCGAATAGCAAAACCGCTTAGGAAATGATCAACCCAAATTAAAACATACCGGAGGTCGCTAATCTGAAGTACTGGCCCGTCTCCTTGCCCCCATCGCCTTGCATGCTGGATCCCGCTTCTGGAGGGGGCTCTGCAAATACGTCGTCTTTTGCGTATAGAAAGCATTAATATCGCGTAAGAAAAATCAGCGTTTCGGCTTGTGTTTGGGGTATCTGGTAATCTGCTTCTGTACGAGTTCAGTGGGGCACATTGATTTGCTTAAGCTGTTACCTTTCTCTGAAGCCAATTACGTTTTAACTGTGTGCTCTTCCTCCAGTGCCTTGCGTTCCGTGATCTTTCACCCCAAGCTCCGGCGCTTTTCCTAGTCGTGCCTAAGGAGCCAATTATCAGGTTATCTGAAGCGGAAGATTCTGGTGAACCTGTAAGTACTGTGGAAGCTTTCTGTACGCTAAGCTGTACCTGTAATTAGTTCCTAATTTACTAGACTCTCTCCCATCCCCTCTTTTCCTCTTGATAGGGCACAGTAGGCTATTTTGGGCTTTCTGGCGCTATAATCTTTTGCCTCTAGCTTGTAATGGAATTGAGCTTTTTGACTAAAAGGAGTGATATAAAGCAGCGCTCATCCCTGGGCGAGTACTTCTGGTGCAAAATGCAGCGTCGTTTTGGAGCGCAGTCTGATGCCTCTTGTCATGGTTTGGAGTGAGAGCAGTAGTACTTCTTCTAATACGGAGAAGAGGGCTTGGGGTTTCTGGCAGGTCAGGGGTGAGGGAAGGGCAAAGCTGGTTGAGAGGTGCTGGATGCTTCACTTTTAGCTATAAAAGTCAAGTTCAAAGACTCTGTAAAGCCGCGCAAAAGGCAGCCTAAAGTTTATTTTCCACCAGAGTTGCTTATGTTGCCCGAAGATGTAATGGGGGCTTTAACCCGGAGACAAACTTAGCTTCTGTGGCTGTTTTGTAGTCCGTTACTGTCTAGCTTGAAAAAAATTGCACAGCTCTTTTTTTTTTTTTTTTTTTTTCCCCCTCCCCTCTTTCCCTATAGCCTGCACAATCGGTCTTTGGAGCTTTGCTTGGAAAATGTCAGTTGCAGGCGGACAGACAGTAATCTGAAGCGCAATGGTTGAATCGCTAGGAATTGGCTAACTGGTTTCTCTGGGTGGTTCTCTGCTCTCACTCCTTCCCTTCCTGCCCTCTCCCCCCTTTGCGTGTGGCTTTTCATTTTATTTATTTATGGTTTTGTACTTCCTTCTCCAGCTTCTTGGGCATTTAATGACTGCTGGCAAGAAGCGCGCTGCTCACCTGGGCCTGACCAATGGATTCCGGACGGTTGCGGATGAAGGGCCCGAGGGTGGGCAGTCTGCCTGTCACGTACAACATCTACACGTTCTGGGTGGCCGTCGGTTGGGCTGGCCGCCTGGCTAAGATTTTTGCACCACAAGAGTTGCCGCACGTGTACAAATCGCCACTGAACGGATTTCGTCAGTCTAGCCACTGTTGACGTCTAATTTTCGGTGACGTGTGTCTGTGGAAGGTAATAAAAGCTTTGAGCAGCAGTTGCACAATAAAGATTTAGCATGGGGATATCACCTCTGTCTTGCGCGTCTTACTGAGGGAAATAGCTCTGCAAGTTAAAATGGTGTCTCCCCGGAGTGTAAGTACGTGCAACGTTTCAGTCTGTTAACAGCGTTCTATAGATAGGTAGTGATTTGCCCCGTCATTTGAAGCGTGACGCTGGAACCCGCTTAGCAGTCTCCTGCGTCTTGTAGGAAGCAAACTCTTAGCTTTTTGGAAGCGGTACGCAAATGTACATAAAGCCAGCGTAGGCTGCTGCGAAAACTTTAGAAAATACTGTACGTGACGCTACAGGCACGCCGCACAAGGGTGGTTTCGGCACAGCGCGACGTGTCGGAAGCGTCCAACTCCTGTTGGAGCGCTTTATCAGCGGCTGTGTGATAAGGCCCCGTTGATATCCCTTTTCTGGTGAGGAGGGATGTGGTAGGAGAAAACAGTCGGCCTGAATGGCAGCTGTGGTGCTTCCATAGCACAGTGGAATCTCTCTTTTGTCACTTTGGGCCAGCTGTCCTGGCTCTGTCCCCTCCCAACCTCTTGCCCACCCCCGGCTTACTGGACTTTGGGGGCGGGGAGGGGGGGGTTGGGGAGACAGCCTCCACGCTGTGGGAGCACTGCTCAGCAGTAGCCAAAACATTGGGGTGTTATCAACACCCTTCTAGCTACAACTACGAGGGACGCGCAGCACTATGAGGGCTGCCGTGGGGAAAGTTAACTCCATCCCAGCCAGACCCAAACCAAAGCTACATCGCAGGGAGACGGCAAACTTCCTCTTTCTTTAACAGCTATTAAAAAAGGGGAGATGGGCAGGGGAAAGCAGGGCGATCCTTCGTTGCCCTTGAACGCTGTGATACCGAGGCATCTGAGACGCCCGCTGGGAGGCAGACTCGTCATCTCTTCTATATCCCGAGGCGATCAGGTGGAGTTTGGCGACAGGGGCGTGTAAGTAACCCGAGGACTTCACCTTTATTTAATCTTCCCCGGGGAGGAGATGGAAAGGATTTACCTGAAGTAGATGGAAACCGACACATGATGCTTCCTTGACACTGCACTGGTGCAGCGTTTGCTTACTGAATGATTGAGCTAGGTAACATCTACTGGTCTGTCTGTGGAAACTCCCTAAGGTATCTAGAAGGTGTTCCCGCTTCTGGGGGCGGGGGGATTTTGAAGCAGCTAGGTATGGCCTATACGTTGGGAGAGACCGGGTGATTACCATAGGTTTCGGAAGTCTGTGGCGCCCGGAGGAATTTACGTCTCGCCTCGCAGGCGACGTTGCCGATGCTTTGCTCCAAACCAGAGAGAGCAAAGGGTTATTAAACAGTGATCCACTGAAGAATCGCAGAATCCTGGAGCAGCCCGGGTGGGAGGGGACCTCGAAAGATCACCTGGTCCAACCTTCTGTGGGAAAGGGAGCCTAGATGAGATTATCTAGCACCCTGTCCAATCGCATCTTGAAAACCTCCAGCGATGGGGACTCCACCACATCCCTGGGCAGGCTGTTCCAGTGGATGATTGTTCTCACCGTACAACAAAAAAAAACAAAAACCAAAAAAATCACAAAAAAAACCAAAGAAACAAACAAACAAAGGTCTGTCTTGTGTCGAGATGAAACCTCTGTCCTGGTGCAACTTGTACCCCTTGCCCCTTGTCTTCTCCATGTGGCTCCTTGTGAAGAGAGAGCCTCCATCCTCTTTGTAGCCACCCTTTAAGTACTGGAATACTGTGATGAGGGTCCCCCCTGAGCCTTCTCTTCTCCAAGGGAGAAAAGAGCCAGCTCCTTCAGTCTTTCCTCATCGGGCGGGTTCTCCAGCCCTTTGATCATCTTCGTGGCCCTCCCTGGGACCCTCTCCAGTCTGTCTGCGTCTTTTTTTTTTTTTTGAATCGTGGGGACCAGAACTGGACACAGTGCTCCAGGAGCGGCCTGCAGGGGTGGCCTCTGTGAGAAGAGGCCGGGGTCTGCCCTGCGCCGGACACAGCTGGTTCCAGCCAGCTGGGCACCGGACTCGCCGCAGGCCAAAGCTGAGCAACTCGGCGAAGCTGGTGGCGCCCCTGTGGAAACATAGTTAAGAAAGGGCAAAACGCTGTCCGGGGCAGGTGTTTCCCTGCTGCCCGTGGATCCGGCAGGTGGATATTTCCCGAAGGAACTTTTTCATCCTGTTTTCTCCCCCTGTCCTGTTGAGGAGGGGCAGCGAGAGAGCAGCTGGGTGGGCCCCTGGCAGCCGGCCAAGGTCAACCCATCACAAAGCCTAAAAGGCAGATTCCTCCACGTAGAAGTTGAAGGGGGCTGGTGGTTTAAAGAATGATAGTGACTGGGGTAGGAACAGGACGTGTTGGAGATAGGGATAGTCGGGAAATAGCTGGGGATCCAGTCGCTTTGAGGGGGGGAAATTTCAAGAGAAAAAGCCTTCTTTCTGAGCAATAAGAGGTTCTTGTGAGAGAAAGGATCTAGACTCCCATTTTTCCTCACTTGGTAATAAAAGTGACAAAGAACCGGAACTCCTGCCTGCAAAGGGGTGAAAATGCACGGAGCCTGTTGGATGCTCTCTGTGTGTGTGTGTGCGCGCACGCGCGCGCGTGCGTGTTGGAAACCCAGGAACAGCTATAAGGAGGTCATGGAGTAGATGTGAGCTTGGTTAACCTTGAGAGGCGTCCCTACTCAAGGGGAGATCGCCGCCGCGCAGCCAGCTGCTATGGAGGGAGAGCTCAACGGGCCCTGATGGCTGCAGCTATTTATAGCGTAAAGTGGTTGACTCGTAGTCAGATTTTCTGCTGCGTTCATGCAGTTTCGGCCGCTTATCAGCCCAGTCTCCAGACAAACCGGTTTGCTGGTTTTTGGTGCTGGGTTCTCGCTGATAGCCTCACACAATAGGATTAACTTCGGTTAGGCCTACTTGTTGGGCATCTGCCTGGACCAAAGTTCAGTTAGTTCGAACGGGAGGAGTGCGTCCGGCACACCAGGTTTCCCCTAGCGATGACCCCAGAGCTCCGAGGGCGGTAGTCAAGGGCGTGGGGGCCCAGGTGGCGTTCTCCTCAGTCCTGCCGGAGAGGGGAAAGGGTGGGAGGAGGAGGGCACTGATAATGCGGGTCAACGATTGGCTGCGGAGCTGGGGCTGGCGACAGGGTTTTGGGTTCTGTGACCGTGGGACCCTGTTTGTGGATCAGCGTCTGCTTGGGAGAGAGGGGATCCACCTCACTAAGCGGGGCAAAGGTATTTTTGCCAGTAGGGTAGCCGACCTCATTAGGAGGGCTTTAAACTAAGAATGAGGGGGGCGGGAGAGAGTAACCAGCAGCCCTGTGAGGGAGTGACGGACAGCCCCGATTCTTTATGGCACTTAGCTAAGATTTCAAAGGTTCATCGTGCTTATTCCCAATTCACTCACCTTCCGTCTGGGCGTCCGGTGTTAGTTTGCGCCGCAGTTCGGACCCTAGGTTTCCCGAAGCAGACTCTCAGGCATGGGATTTTATAAAAATAAATAATTTAATAGAGTGGTACAGCAGCAGGGTCGGCTTGAGCTGGGTGCCTCCGGAGAGGGATTTCTTTGTTCGGGTCGGGCCCCTCTCCGGAGCAAGGGGGTCCTTTCTGAACCTCGTGACTCAACGGGAGGGTCTCCCTTACCTTTCTGCATCTCCAGTCCCCGTGTAACTCATTCTAAAAAATGGCTTCTAACCCGATTTTCCCTCTGTATGTCTCCTCCGTGTAGTAAGTAATAGAGCGACCCTTGCCATCGAGCTCTGGCAAGTCGCACTTTTATCTAAACCCTCCTCCGCGACAGGCCCAAGAAAGCTGGTTAATACTGGAGGGTCACCTCCTCCAAGCTCAAGAGCGGTCCATCCCAACGAGCAGGAAGTGGGGCAAAAGTGCCGGGAGGCCTGCGTGGATGAGCAAGGAGCTCCTGGCCAAACTCAAGCACAGAAAGGAAGCCTGCAGAGGGTGGAAGCGAGGACGGGTAACCTGGGCGGAATACGGAGACGTTGTCCGAGCATGCAGGGCTGAGGTTAGGAAAGCTGGAATTCCCAACTGCAATTGAATCTGGCAAGGGATGTCAAAGACAACAAGAAGGGCTTCTATAAGTACATAGGTGACAAAAGGAAGGCTATGGAAAATGTGGGCCCTCTGCTGAATGAGGCGGGGGGACCTGGTGACACAGGACATGGAAAAGGCTGTGGGACTGCAGCGGCCCCTTCTCTCCCTTCCCCCCCTCCCTCCCCCCACCGGTACCTTGCCGCCCTTTCTCTTCTGTCCTGGGACTTCGAGGTGACCTGCTGAAAGAAAACGGCGTCCACCTGCCACAACTGCAAGGCTGTGGCCGCAACCCAAACGGAAGCACTACAGCCTAGCTATGCTGACGTCTCCCCCCCAAACAGGCCTCCCGAGGACTGATATAGCTGTCTAGACCTCGGGCTGCACGGAGCTCCAGTCCCTGGAAGTCCCCCTAGCACCCGAAGGCAGCGGCGGATGTCATAGCTGCGAGCGCGGCCAGCTGGAAGATCTCCTTGGACAAGTAACTATGTTACAAGAGGAGCTCGACAGGCAGCACGGTATATCCGGGACCGCGAGCAGGAGATCGATGCGCGGCATTGTACGCTGTCCCAGGCTGAGCGACAGCCTGCCTTAAGGCTGCGCAAGAGGAAGGTAAGCCTGAATCCACCCTCGAGCTGACTGACACAAGCAACTCACGAGATGAAGGAGACTGGATGCTTGTCTGTGCTCGGGGTAGAAGGAAGAACCCTCCCCCATCTCCTGAAGCGTCCCTACGTAACAGACAGGATGCTCTGGGGCTGGAGACTGAAGAGCATGCGAGTAACGGACAGGAGCCAGGACAAGCCAACCGTGCAAAGCTGACCCAACCACCCACCCGCATTAGAACCAGTGCCACCAGAAAAGCACGTAAGGTATTAGTAATCAGAGATTCCCTACTGAGAGGCACCGAAGCACCCATTTGCCGTCCAGACGATTTCTCTCCGGAGCAGAAGTGAGGTCATACAGCGGATATC
Source organism: Nyctibius grandis (assembly GCF_013368605.1). NCBI lineage: Eukaryota > Metazoa > Chordata > Aves > Nyctibiiformes > Nyctibiidae > Nyctibius > Nyctibius grandis. The sequence goes on from NC_090694.1 coordinate 24,238,955, forward strand.
ACAACTAGGGGGTATCACGACTACCAGACACCCCTTGGGGGACCACCAACTCATTTTGAGAATAATCTAAGACCGCAAATGTGCAGGCATCCCACTTAGCATGAGGAGCGAGCTGAGGGGAAGACGAGGGATGTTACCACCCTCTCCTATCTCACATGCAAATGACCTAAAATATTTAGAACCTCTCGCTTGGGATGTTCCTGCGCGTTCCCGCCTGCCCACCACCTGAGGACCAACTCCACAACTTACATTGCTGGATCCAAGTGTGGTGATCTCTCTTTTCCTCTCTTATATTCTCTATCCTCTCTTTTTCTTTTTCCTTTTCTCTTTTCTCAATGCCTTTAGAAACCCAAGACACTTATGACCATGCTACTTTCCCTGTATTAATAAATGGTTCTTAATTTCATACCAGTTATTTGGTGTCATTTCACCTTAATTTACTCCAAGGGATTTATGAACTAGTTGTGACCAAATCATAACAGCCCCCACAGCGATTAAATTGGGGGTGCGCAAGAAGTTGGGAGGAGACACAGCCCAGACACATGACCCAAAGGGATATTCCATGTCATATAAGGGGGAGGAAGGGAAGAAGGAAAAGCCCCACCTCTTCCTACCAAACCCTCTCTTTTATAGTGAGCTTGATGTCAATGATATAGAATGCACCTGTGGGCCAGCCTGGGTCAGCTGCCCCAGATTTAACTGCTGAGGGCCTTGATCACCATGGCTGGCCACAAACTGAAACCAAATCCCAGTGAAACCAGGACATAGTTACAATTAAAGCCTTAATGGACTGGGCAGACATCAAGATACCAACTGTGTATAGACTGGCATTCCAGCTCCAGTGGTTCAAAGACAATCTATCTCTCTTCTTGCTCCCCCTCGACCATATAGACCTGCATCTCAGCTGTGGACTATCCCACCAGGTCCAGTGACTCAGTGAGAATATGGAGAATCTCTCTCCCTGCTTGCCCCTACAGGCCAAAGTTGGCTTTTCCCTGCTCAAAGGAAAGGGAACTGTGGGCGCATGCCACGTGCCACCCTGTGATTCTATCTGTGTGACCATGGTGAGGACATGAGGAAGTGGGATGATGTACCTGCCCTGGACCTGGAAGCCTGTGTATGGGAATTGTGAGAAAAAGCAGCAGCTAATAAGGGTCCATCCAAGAAGATTACTGCTCCAGTTGCTGTCGAGCAATTCCCCAGACACTGTAGATGGGCTGAGGACACCTCTCCTTCTTATACTTATCCAATGGACGTATGTCCATGTGGGTTCGAACCCCATGCCTGGTACCATGAAAGGACCATGCTGGTCAGTAGTGGGATCACACCTGTGAAAAGTCATTTCAGTGTAGCCTGGGCAACACATAGAGAGACTTGGGCTCCTTTCATGGTGAAAAGACTTCTGGTTTGCAGTTACAGGAGTCAGGTAATGAGTGTTCTGATCAGGAATAGGAGAGCCCTGCCTCCAGCCAGGTGAAGGAAAGGGATGATTGGCTTTACTGGACTGTATGGATTTGATGGCCTGCCACATCAGACCCATGGGAGCATAAGGTTTTGGTAGACCCTGGTGCACAGTACACCCTAATGCCATCAGGGTACAGGGGGGAAGAACACATCTGGATTTCTGGAGTGACAGGGGGATCCTAACAGTTGTCTCTGTTAGAAGCTGAGGTGAGCCTAACAGGAAACAAGTGAGAGAAGCATCCTATTGTGACCGGTCTGGAGGCCCCGTGTATCCTTGGCATTGACTATCTCAAAATGTGTACTTCAGTGATCCAAAAGGGTACCAGTGGGACTTTGGTATAGCCGCTGTGGGTACTGAGAAGTTTAAACAGCTGTCTAGCTTGCCTGGTGTCTCAGAGGATCCTCTGTTGTGGGGTTGCTATGTGTCGAAGAACAGCAGGTGCCAATTGCTACCATGACTGTGCACTATGCACTGCCATGACGGTTAGCAATATCACACAAACTGAGACTCCCTGGTTCCCATTCATGAGCTGATTCATCAACTCAAAAGCCAAGGAGTAATGAGAAAGACTTGCTCACCCTTTAATAATCCCATATGGCCAATGCAAAAGTCTGACAGAGGGTGGAGGTTAACAGTGGACTATCGTGGCCTGAATCAAGTCACACCACTGCTGAATGCTGCTGTACCGGACATGCTAGAACTCCAATATGAACTGGAGTCAAAGAAAGACAGACAAATGATATGCCACAATTGATATTGCCAAAGCATTTTTCTTGATCCCTTTGTGTCCTGGTTTAGCCTAAACCAGGCCGATTTTCCTTTCAGTGATTTTTGCTTTCAGCTAAGTCTCCTCTAAGTAACTGCACTTTCTGAAACTAACTGCATGTTTGCAGACAGTGTCTGCCTCCAAGACTGATAACGCCCGAAGTTTGTAGTTATCGCTGAGGCACCGGTAGGGATGTTGTGCAGTAAGGCTCTTGTTGTACTTATTCTTAGAGAAACCAAGGTCACTGCTGAATTCCTCACTGCTTACGAGTGAAGAGCCGAAGGGGGGTTGCAGCTGCAGTGGGGAGCAGACAGGGCAGGTGACCCAAAATTGACCAACGAGGGTATTCCATCCCACACACGTCATTCTCGGTATAAAGGGGGGGGATCACGAGGGTCTCGCTTTTTTCTGCTATGGCCAGTGTCCAAGGAGGACTCCGTCTGTTTTCCTGCTGCCCCCGATCCCGATCCGTGCATCCCTGAATACAGCTCTCGACCGTTGCTAGGCCCAGCCTGGGCCTTCCCGGAGCCTGCCCTGCAGTGCCGGTGGTGACATGGCTGACTTCAGGGGAGCTCGATCTTGGTTTTGTATATATATTTGTATATATTTGATTATTTCTATTATTATTATTATACTCTTTTTCATTATTATAGTTTATTAAAACTGTTTTAACTTTCCAACCCAGAAGTCTCTCTCCCTTTTCCCTTTCCCTTTCCCTCTGGGGGGAGGGGGGGGGATAACAGAGGGCATCTGCCACAGGTTTAATAACTGGCCCAGCTTTAAACCGTGACAGATTTATTGGCGCCCAACGTGGGGCTCGAAAGAAGCTCCGACAGGTTGCTCTGATAAGTCGAATCCCAGCTCCAGTGGGAGGAGACCCGGAGAGCTCAGCTGAGAGAGTATCGGAGTTCTTCCTTTGAGATTTACGAGGGGTTGGAAATTAAAACAGATAGCGAAGATGGTAATGTCATTTTTGATCGCTGTGCTATCTCGTCTCTTTATTAAGCCTTTTACAGAGTTAAGTGTAATAATACCTTACTTGCCGTTGTTTGTTAGTGTTTATGTGCAGTTTATCATTGCTGGGTACTGGTCAACATGCATTGTTTTGTTATGGCGTTTCGTACGGATTTATGTCGTGATAAACTGGGTTGTTACTGCTCTGACCTCGGTAGCGGAGATTTTATCTGCGCACTCTGGGAGTCCTTTAGCTGATTCTGTTAATGATTATACTTCCAATTTTACTTTGGGAAATAGTACCTTCTCCTTTTCTGCCAAGGTGATTCCACTAGATTTTGCGAAATTAGGATGGTGCTGTCTAGGTGGCATGGTTTTATTTTCGTTTGTCCTGAATGTGTTTCTGGTGTGGTATGTGATTAGATGTCAGTGCAGCAACAGCGGTAGGTATCATGCTGCCCCTGTAACCAGGAGAAAACACCGAAAGAAATCAGCTAGTAAAGTGAAGGATGATGACTCAGAGCCTTCTAAGGCAGAGCCAGCACAGGACCCAGGTGAGGGCCCTTCTCAGGCAGAGTCAGGGCCTGACACAGAGGGGGGTTTCCTTGATCGTCTTTTTAAAGCAGACCCATTACACAAGAAGGACAAGAAAGGTCCTTCTAAAGCAGAACAATCACAGGAGGACTCGGACTCGGAAGTAGAAATAACCTACCACTCCTTATCCCTGAAAGAACTGCGAAATATAAGAAAAGATTTTAGTCGTTATGACGGTGAGCCAATTATTACCTGGTTGCTCCGATGCTGGGATAATGGGGCAGATAGCATAGAATTGGATGGTAGAGAAGCCAGACAGTTGGGATCCCTGTCCAGAGATGGTGGTATTGATAAGGTGCTTCCAAGAAGGTCGAACACTATCAGTCTCTGGAGGCAACTCTTGTCAGCTGTAAAGAGCAGGTATCCCTATAAAGATGATCTTATGAGCCACCTAAGCAAATGGACCACTATAGAAAAAGGTATTAACTACCTTAGAGAACTAGCTGTGCAAGAGATCATTTATAAACACCCACGGGACATTGTAGATCCTGTAAATCCTGATGAAGTGGAATGCAACCGATCCATGTTCCGGAAGGTTGTGAAGAGTGCTCCACCGACACATGCCCATACATTGTCAATATTAGTCTGGGGAGAAGATGCTATGGCACGACCTAGTGTGGGCAAAATGGCTAACTATATGCGACAGTATGAAGATAGTATTTCTTCCCCACTGCAGGCCCGTGTCTCGGCTGTGGAAAAACTGACTAAGGAAAACAAAGACTCATTTAAACAACTGTCAGACAAACTGTCCAGGATCGAGAATAAACTTGACTCTCTACCTACACAGGCCCACGTTGCAGCTGTTAGGAGGAAACGCCCTCCTACTGGACCGGCTCAAAGGAAACGGGACACGTCACGAGGTATCCTGTGGTTTATCCTGCGTGATTATGGGGAGGACATGAACAGATGGCATGGACAACCTACCAGTACCCTACAGGCACGAGTACGTGAGTTGCAAGCTAACAGAAATACCAGAGAGAATTTTCCTAGGAGGATGGCTGCTCCAGTTACCAATGAGCAGGACCCCAGTCAGGGTAGATGGGCCTCAAATCCCTTTTTTCCAAGAGTGAATAGGGGAAATGAAGGTCCAGTCCCCGTGAGCTGCACGAATCCAATCTTTAATTAGAGGGGCCCTGCCTCCAGCCAGGAGGAGGAGAGGGACAACCGAGTTTATTGGACTGTGTGGATTCGATGGCCTGGCACATTAGAACCACAAAAGTATCAAGCCCTGGTAGACACTGGTGCACAGTGCACCCTCATGCCATCGAATCATAAAGGGACAGAATCTGTCAGTATCTCGGGAATAACAGGGGGATCTCAAGAGTTATCTGTATTGGAGGCCGAAGTGAGCCTAACTGAAAATGAATGGAAAAAGCACCCCATTGTGACTGGCCCAGATGCTCCATGCATCCTTGGCATAGACTACCTTAAGAAAGGGTATTTTAAGGACCCAAAAGGATATAGATGGGCCTTTGGTGTAGCAGCTGTAGAGACTGAGGACATTCAACAGCTGTCTACCTTGCCTGTCCTCTCAGAGGATCCTTCTGTTGTGGGGTTGCTGAAAGTTGAAGAACAACAGGTGCCAATTGCTACTGCCACGGTGCACCGACGACAATATCGTACCAATCGAGACTCCCTGATCCCCATTCATAAACTGATTAGACAATTAGAAAATCAAGGAGTGATTAGCAAGACTCGCTCACCCTTTAATAGTCCTATATGGCCAGTGCAAAAGTCTAATGGAGAATGGAGATTAACTGTGGACTATCGTGGCTTAAATGAAGTTACACCACCTCTGAATGCTGCTGTGCCAGACATGCTAGAACTTCAATACGAACTGGAGTCAAAGGCAGCCAAGTGGTACGCCACCATAGACATTGCTAATGCATTTTTCTCTATTCCCTTGGCACCAAAGTGCAGGCCACAGTTTGTTTTTACCTGGAGAGGTATCCAGTACACCTGGAATCGACTGCCCCAGGGGTGGAAACACAGTCCTACTATTTGCCACGGACTGATCCAGACTGCACTAGAAAAGGGTGGAGCTCCAGAACATTTGCAATACATTGATGACATCATTGTATGGGGTGATACAGCAGCAGAAGTTTCTGACAAAGGGGAGAAAATAATTCAAATTCTTCTGCAAGCTGGTTTTGCCATAAAAAGAGGCAAGGTCAAGGGGCCTGCCCGGGAGATCCAGTTTTTAGGGATTAAATGGCAAGATGGGCGTCGCCAGATCCCGATAGAGGTGATCAACAAAATAACAGCTATGTCCCCACCAACTAACAAAAAGGAAACACAAGCCTTCTTAGGCGTTGTGGGTTTCTGGAGAATGCATATTCCAGATTACAGCCAGATTGTACGCCCTCTTTATCAGGTGACCAGAAAGAAAAATGATTTTCAGTGGGGTCCTGAACAACGACAGGCTTTTGAACAGATTAAACAAGAGATTGTGCATGCAGTAGCCCTTGGACCAGTCCGTACGGGACAAGATGTTAAAAATGTGCTCTACACCGCAGCTGGGGACAATGGTCCTACCTGGAGCCTCTGGCAGAAAGTGCCAGGGGAGACTTGAGGTCGACCCCTAGGATTTTGGAGTCGAGGATACAAGGGCTCTGAGGCCAATTACACCCCAACTGAAAAAGAGATACTGGCAGCATATGAAGGAGTTAGAGCTGCCTCAGAGGTAATTGGTACTGAAGCACAGCTTCTCCTGGCACCCCGATTACCAGTACTAGGCTGGATGTTCAAGGGTAAGGTTCCTATTACCCATCATGCAACTGATGCTACATGGAGTAAATGGATTGCATTAATTACACAGAGGGCTCAAATAGGAAACCCTAATCGCCCAGGAATCTTAGAAGTGATTATGGACTGGCCAGAAGGCAAAGACTTCGGAATGCCACCAGAAAAGGAGGTGACACGTGCTGAAGAAGCCCCACGGTATAATGAACTACCAGAGGATGAAAAGCAGTATGCCCTGTTCACCGATGGATCCTGCCGTCTTGTAGGAAAGCATCGGAAGTGGAAAGCTGCTGTATGGAGTCCCATACGACGAGTCACAGAAGCCACAGAAGGACAAGGTGAATCAAGTCAATTCGCAGAGGTAAAAGCCATCCAGCTGGCTTTAGACATTGCTGAACGAGAAAAGTGGCCAAGGCTGTATCTTTATACTGACTCATGGATGGTGGCAAATGCCTTGTGGGGGTGGTTAAAACAGTGGAAGCGAAGCAACTGGCAGCGCAAAGGTAAACCTATTTGGGCTGTTGAACTGTGGCAAGATATTGCTGCTCGGCTAGAGAAACTAGTCGTGAAGGTATGTCATGTAGATGCCCACGTACCTAAAAGTCGGGCAACTGAGGAACATCGAAACAACCAACAAGCAGATCAGGCTGCTAAAGTGTTCCAAATAGATTTGGACTGGGAACATAAAGGTGAACTATTTTTAGCTCGGTGGGCTCATGACACTTCAGGTCATCAAGGGAGAGATGCAACATACAGATGGGCTCGTGACCGAGGGGTGGACTTAACTATGGACTCTATTGCACAGGTTATCCATGATTGTGAAACATGCGCCGCAATTAAGCAAGCCAAACGGTTAAAACCTTTGTGGTATGGGGGGTGGTGGTTGAAATATAAATATGGGGAGGCCTGGCAAATTGACTATATCACACTCCCTCAAACCCGCCAGGGTAAACGTTATGTGCTTACCATGGTGGAGGCGACCACCGGATGGTTGGAAACATACTCTGTGCCCCATGCCACTGCCCGGAACACTATTCTGGGCCTTGAAAAGCAAATCTTGTGGTGACATGGCACGCCAGAGAGAATTGAGTCAGACAATGGTACTCATTTCAAAAACAGTCTCATAGATAACTGGGCCAAAGAGCATGGCATCGAATGGGTATATCACATCCCCTATCATGCACCAGCATCTGGGAAAGTTGAACGGTATAATGGGCTGTTAAAAACTACCCTAAAAGCAATGGGAGGTGGAACCTTTAAAAACTGGGATAAGCATTTGGCACAAGCTACCTGGCTAGTCAACACCAGAGGATCTATCAACCGAGCTGGCCCTGCTCAGTCAGACCTTTTACATACAGTAGAAGGGGATAAAGTCCCTGTGGTGCATGAAAGGAATCTATTGGGAAAAACTGTCTGGGTTCTTCCTGCTACGGGCAAAGGTAAACCCATTCATGGGATTGCTTTTGCTCAAGGACCTGGATGTACTTGGTGGGTGATGCTGCAGGATGGTGGAGTCCGATGTGTCCCTGAAGGTGATCTGATCTTGGGTGAGAATACTTAATTCTGAACTGCATGATGTTAATTGCTGCATAATACTAACAGTGTTCATAAGTGTCTTTCAGGTTAAGACAGTGGTGATGAGACCGGAGCTAGCTGCAAGTGGCGTCCAGTAACCTCCTCGAGACTGACATCTTTAACCTGCAACCCGTGGGCACGAACTGTGACAAAGCTCATACCATCTTTCCTACCCTGGGAGACTCCTAGCCAGATGGAAACCCACAATCCTGAACTAAATGAACTTGATGAACTTTTTTTTTTCTGTATAGAGATGAGTCATAAACTAATGTTATCTGTATATATTTTAAAATGAAAAGTTAGTGGTGAGTATGACGTGAATGGTATGGAATAAGGGGTGGAATGTCCTGGTTTGGCCTAAACCAGGCCGATTTTCCTTTCAGTGATTTTTGCTTTCAGCTAAGTCTCCTCTAAGTAACTGCACTTTCTGAAACTAACTGCATGTTTGCAGACAGTGTCTGCCTCCAAGACTGATAACGCCCGAAGTTTGTAGTTATCGCTGAGGCACCGGTAGGGATGTTGTGCAGTAAGGCTCTTGCTGTACTTGTTCTTAGAGAAAACCAAGGTCACTGCTGAATTCCTCACTGCTTACGAGTGAAGAGCCGAAGGGGGGTTGCAGCTGCAGTGGGGAGCAGACAGGGCAGGTGACCCAAAATTGACCAACGAGGGTATTCCATCCCATACACATCATTCTCGGTATAAAGTGGGGGGTCACGAGGGTCTCGCTTTTTTTCTGCTATGGCCGGTGTCCAAGGAGGACTCCGTCTGTTTTCCTGCTGCCCCCGATCCCGATCCGTGCATCCCTGAATACAGCTCTCAACCGTTGCTAGGCCCAGCCTGGGCCTTCCCGGAGCCTGCCCTGCAGTGCCGGTGGTGACGTGGCTGACTTCAGGGGAGCTCAATCTTGGTTTTGTATATATATTTGTATATATTTGATTATTTCTATTATTATTATTATACTCTTTTTCATTATTATAGTTTATTAAAACTGTTTTAACTTTCCAACCCGGAAGTCTCTCTCCCTTTTCCCTTTCCCTTTCCCTCTGGGGGGAGGGGGGGGGATAACAGAGGGCATCTGCCACAGGTTTAATAACTGGCCCAGCTTTAAACCGTGACACTTTGGCAGCAGAGTGCAGGCCACAGTTTGCTTTTACATGGTGGAGGTGTGTCCAATACACCTGGAACCGACTGCCCCAGGGGTTGAAGCACAGCCCTACCCATTTGCCATGGACTGATCCAGACTGCACTGGAACAGGGTGAAGCCCCTAAACATCTGCAATACATTGATGACATCATCATGTGGGGCAACACAGTAGAGGAAGTGTTTGAGAAAGGGAAAAGAATAATCCAGATTCTTCTGAAAGCTGGTTTTGCCATAAAACAAAGTAAGGTCAAGGGACCTGCACAGGAAATCCAGTTTTTAGGAATAAAATGGCAAGATGGGCGTCATCATATACCAATGGATGTGATCAATAAAATAACAGCTATGTCTCCACCAACTAACAAAAAAGAAACACAAACTTCCTTAGACGTTGTGGACTTTTGGAGAATGCATATTACAGGTTACAGTCTGATAGTAAGCCCTCTCTATCGAGTGACCCAGAAGAAGAATGGTTTTGAATGGGGCACTGAGAAGCGACAAGACTTTGAACAAATTAAGTGGGAGATAGTTTGTGCGGTAGCCCTTGAGCAGTCCGGACAGGACAAGATGTGAAAAACGCGCTTTACACCGCAGCTAGGGACTATGGCCCCACCTGAAGCCTCTGGCAGAAAGCACCCGGAGAGACTCGAGGTCGATCTCTAGGGTTTTGGAGCTGGGGATATAGAGGATCTAAAGCCCATTACACTCCAACTGAAAAAGAAATATTAGCAGCATTTGAAGGGGTTGATACAGAAGCACAGATCCTCTTAGCACCATGATTGCCTGTGCTGGGCTGGATGTTCAAAGGGAGGTCCTCTCTACCCATCATGCAACTGATGCTACATGGAGTAAGTGGGTAGTGTTTATCACACAACGGGCTTGAATGGGAAACCCTGACCGCCCAGGAATCTTGGAAGAGATCATGGACTGTCCAACAGGCAGATATTTCAGAGCATTGCTGAAGGAGGTGACTCGTGCCGAAGAGGCCCCACTGTATAATAAATTACCAGAAAATGAGAAGCAATATGCCCTGTTTACTGATGGGTCCCGTTGTATTGTGGAAACCATCGGAGGTGGAAAGCTGCTGTGTGGAGTCCTACGTGACAAATCGCAGAAACTGCTGAAGGAAAAGGTGAATCGAGTCAGTTTACAGACTGTACTGAATCATGGATGGTGGCCCTGCCCAATCGAAACCCATACGTACTGTGGAAGGAGATAAAGTCATAGAATCATAGAAGGGTTTGGGTTGGAAGGAACCTTTAAAAATCATCTAGTTCCAACCCCCCCTGCCATGGGCAGGCACATCTTTCACTAGATCAGTGTGTGAGCCGACATAGGCAGGACACAGGAACAGCCACAAGACCACAGATAAAATGCAAAGAGCAAATTTATTCCCGTTACCTCGCAAACCGGGGGATCTGCGAAGCAGCACCCGGGGCAAAGGCACGCAAGCAGGGACGCAGGCACCGTGGAGCTCGGTTCCTGCTAGAGAGAGAGCGAGAGATTCCGGGCCTGCTGCTTCCGCCTGTATATTAAGGGTTTCTTGCAGGCGTCAGTTTTCCACTGCGCTTTGATCTTTCTCACAGCAGGGCAGGAATCTCAGGCATGAACAATTAGGTGCCCCTGAGTCTTATCACAGGCCTATGTTATCTGAATGCAGATGTTCTACTTGTCCAGCACACAAGACTAAACAATAGTTACTAGTATGATATATGTGTTTTTCGACACCTCAGGTGCAAGTCACTTGAGCGTGTTTACAATCCTCCTCGCCAATCTTCCTTTATATACCCACATTCCCAAGTTACCCGACCCTTCTTCCAGAGCAAGTAGGCTCTCTTTTTTTCCTTGAGTTCTAGCCTAAGTTCTCTGTTTAACCAGTCCGGTCTTTTTCCCCGATGGCTTGTCTTCCTACACACCGGGACAGCCTGCTCCTGAATATTTAGCAATTCCCTTTTGAAGCATGTCCAGCCTTCCTGGACTCCTTTGCCCTTCAGGACCGACTCCCAAGGGACTCGGTCCACCAGCCTCTTAAACAGGCTAAAGTCTGCCCGGCAGAAATCTAAGGCAGAAGTTCTGCTCTTGCCCCTCCTTACTTCCCCCACTATCGAAAACTCTAACATTTCATTGTTGCTGTTCATAAGATGGCCACCGACCCTCACATCTCCCACTAGTCCTTCTCTGTTCACAAACAACAGGTCAAGCAGGGCCCCTCCTCTAGTGGACTCATCAACGACTTGCATGAGGAAGTTGTCCTCCACACATTCTAGGAACCTCCTAGATTGCTCCCTCTCTGCCATGTTGTATTTCCAGCAGACATCCGGCAAGTTGAAGTCGCCCACGAGTACAAGGGCCAGTGACCAGGCGGCTTCTGACAGCCGCTTGTAAAACACCTCGTCCGCCTGCTCATCCTGGTTGGGTGGTCTATAACAGACTCCCACCGTAATGTCCGCCCTGCCGACCTTCCCCCTGATCTTTACCCATAGGCATTCAACCTTGTCATCCTCACCATCTTCCTCAATTTCGACACAGTCCAAGCACTCCCTAACATACAACGCTACCCCACCGCCTCTCCTGCTTCGCTTGTCCCTCTTAAAGAGCTTATAGCCATCCATAGCAGCACTCCAGTCATGAGAGTCATCCCACCATGTTTCTGTGATGGCAACCACATCATAACCTTCCTGCTGTACAGTGGCTTCTAGCTCTTCCTGTTTGTTGCCCATACTGCGTGCATTGGTGTAAATGCACTTCAGCTGGGCTAACGGTCTTGCCCCTGACGCAGGCCTGTCGCCCCTAGGTTCATTTGCAGTTGCCCTGGTCTTATCCTCCTCCCCCATCGAACCTAGTTTAAAGACCTCTTGACCAGCCCTGCCAACTTCTGGGCCATAACCCTTTTCCCCTTCTGACTCAGCTGTTCCCCATCTGGCATAAGCAGGCCCGGTGCCATGAAAGCCACCCTGTGGTCAAAGAACCCAAAATCCCACCTACGGCACCAGTCTCTTAGCCACATATTAATCTGTTGTATTTTCATAGTCCTTTCCCTATTTTCACCAAACACCGAAGGAATTGAAGAGAATATAACCTGTGCACCTACCCCCTTCACCAAACGCCCCAGGGCCCTGAAGTCCCTTTTGATAGCCCTGGCACTTCTCCCTTCAATCTCATCCCTACCCACCTGGAATATTAATAGTGGGTAGTAGTCAGAGGGCCTCACCAATTCAGGAATCCTCCTGGCAACATCCCTTACCCGAGCCCCAGGGAGGCAGCAGACTTCCCTGTGAGTTGGGTCTGGCCTGCATATGGGGCCCTCCGTTCCCCTTAGCAGGGAGTCACCTACAACAATTACTTTTCTTTTCTCCTTTTTGGAGCTGGTTGCAACCCTCCTACTTGGTTGCTTCTGTTTACGTAGCCCCTTAGCAGGTCCTTTACCTAGATTCGTGACTTCCTGACGCTCAGGAAGATGCTCAGGCTCCAGCACCTCATACCTATTTTTCAGGGGGACGCAGGGAGGGGAGGAAGGTCGGGATGGGATTCGCCTACCACCCCGAGCAGGGACCTGCCTCCATTCCCCCTCATCCCCTAGGTCTCCTCCTGCTCCTTGTGGAGGAGGAAGAGGATCCTCCACTACCCGGGAAGCATTAGGCCCGTCCGTTTTCCCCAGGACAGGCAGGGAACAGCACTGCCCGCATCCTCTTCCTGGGATGCTCTTGTGCTCCTTAACCTTTTCACCTCCTCCTTGAGTTGGGCCACCAAGAAGATCAGGTCGTCGACCTGTTCACACCTCACACAGGCGAGGTCTCCGTTACCCTCAAGTGCCAGGGCCAGGTTCTGGCACTCCCTGCAGCCTGCCACCTGGGCCTCCGCATGCTTCCGCGGCAGGTCCATTTGGGTTGCCATGTCCTTTCTGGCACCCGCAGAGGACTTAGGGCCCCGCCGAGTGGAAACCATACCTGCCTGCCTGCCTACCCTGCTCGCCCTGCCTGCGCGAACTGCCGCGCAAACTGCCGCGCCCCTGTTTGCGCGCTCCTGTTTGCGCGCTCCTGTTCGCCGCGCTCCCCAAGGGCCCTTCAAATCTCCCGCGGTGCCTCCGGCTCCGCCCCCTCCTCGCCTGATTCGTTGCCAGGAACTTCCGGGTCCAGATGGGACTCGGGGCTGCTGCTCGGGTGGCCCTGAGTACGGAACCCGCCCGGTACAGCCCGATCTCACCCTTGCCCCGCACTCACCTCAGTCGCTGTCGCTGCTGCCGCTGCTGTCGCCGCTGCCGCCGCTGCTGCTGACTGACCTAGAAGGACATGGCCTACGTGATTCCAGGACTGAGTTTGCCAGAAGCAAAGGCCAGTCAGAAGACACAGTGAGGAAGACTACAAGCCTTCACCTGAAGATCCCCTCCCCGCCTCCGACCACCAGGGAAGATGACTAGTAGGAAGTCAAGGAAGGGTACCAGGAGACCTGCATGGTTAAACAGGGAACTGCTGGGCAAACTCAAGTGGAAGAAGAGGGTGTACAGATCATGGAAGGAGGGGCTGGCCACTTGGGAGGAATATAAGTCTGTTGTCAGAGGATGTAGGGAGGCAACTAGGAAAGCTAAGGCCTCCTTGGAATTAAACCTTGCAAGAGAGGTCAAGGACAACAGAAAGGGCTTCTTCAAATACATTGCAGGTAAAGCCAACACTAGAGGCAATGTAGGCCCACTGATGAATGAGGTGGGGGTCCTGGAGACAGAGGATAAAAAGAAGGCGGAGTTACTGAATGCCTTCTTTGCCTCTGTCTATACTGTTGGAGGCTGTCCTGAGGAGCCCCGGACCCCTGAGGCCCCAGAAGAAGTCAGGATAGAGGAGGAATCTGTCTTGGTAGATGAGGGCTGGGTCAGGGACCAATTAAGCAATCCGGACATCCATAAATCCATGGGCCCTGATGGGATGCACCCGCGGGTGCTGAGGGAGCTGGCGGAAGTCATTGCTAGGCCACTCTCCATCATCTTTGCTAAGTCGTGGGCAACGGGAGAGGTGCCTGAGGACTGGAGGAAAGCAAATGTCACTCCAGTCTTCAAAAAGGGCAAGAAGGAGGACCCGGGTAACTATAGACTGGTCAGCCTCACCTCCATCCCCGGAATGGTGATGGAACAACTTGTTCTTGGTGCTGTCTCCAGGCACATCAAGGATAGGGGGATCATTAGGGGCACTCAGCATGGCTTCACCAAGGGGAAGTCATGCTTAACCAACTTGATAGCCTTTTATGAGGATGTTACCCGGTGGATAGATGATGGTAAAGCTGTGGATGTGGTCTATCTTGATTTCAGTAAAGCCTTTGACACTGTCTCCCACAGCATCCTCGCAGCTAAACTGAGGAAGTGTGGTCTGGATGATCGGGTAGTGAGGTGGATTGTGAACTGGCTGAAGGAAAGAAGCCAGAGAGTGGTGGTCAATGGGACAGAGTCCAGTTGGAGGCCTGTGTCTAGCGGAGTCCCTCAAGGGTCGGTACTGGGACCAGTACTATTCAATATATTCATTAATGACTTGGATGAGGGAATAGAGTGCACTGTCAGCAAGTTCGCTGATGACACAAAACTGGGAGGAGTGGCTGACGCGCTGGAAGGCTGCGCAGCCATTCAGAGAGACCTGGACAGGCTGGAGAGTTGGGCGGGGAGAAATTTAATGAAATATAACAAGGGCAAGTGTAGAGTCCTGCATCTGGGCAAGAACAACCCCATGTACCAGTACAAGTTGGGGGCAGACCTGTTGGAGACCAGCATAGGGGAAAGGGACCTGGGGGTCCTAGTGGACAACAGGATGACCATGAGCCAGCAGTGTGCCCTTGTGGCCAAGAAGGCCAATGGCATCCTGGGGTGTATTAGAAGGGGTGTGGTCAGCAGGTCAAGAGAGGTTCTCCTCCCCCTCTACTCTGCCCTGGTGAGGCCGCATCTGGAGTATTGTGTCCAGTTCTGGGCCCCTCAGTTCAAGAAGGACAGGGAACTGCTAGAGAGAGTCCAGCGCAGAGCCACGAAGATGATTAAGGGGGTGGAACATCTCCCTTATGAGGAGGGGCTGAGGGAGCTGGGTCTCTTAGCTTGGAGAAGAGGAGACTGAGGGGTGACCTCATTAATGTTTATAAATATGTAAAGGGCAAGTGTCATGAGGATGGAGCCAGGCTCTTCTCAGTGACATCCCTTGACAGGACAAGGGGCAATGGGTGCAAGCTGAAACACAGGAGGTTCCACATAAATATGAGGAAAAACTTCTTTATGGTGAGGGTGACCGAACACTGGAACAGGCTGCCCAGAGAGGTTGTGGAGTCTCCTTCTCTGGAGACATTCAAAACCCTCCTGGACGCGTTCCTGTGTGATATGATCTAGGTAATCCTTCTCCGGCAGGGGGATTGGACTAGATGATCTTTCGAGGTCCCTTCCAATCCCTAACATTCTGTGATTCTGTGATTCTGTGATTCTGTGACTGCGCATGCGGATTGGACATTTGCATATCTCATGGCTATGTAAATGACTTCTCGGAAATCCTATGACTATGTAAAACGTTATGGTATATATTCTCTGAAAATTTGCCAAACCGGTGGAGCACTCATGGTGGATAATCCCCAGTGCTGCCCAGCGCTGCAATAAAGAATGCCTGCTTAATAACACACTCTGGTGTTATTGAGTTTTCTTTCGGACTCCTTACCCAGCCGCACCTAGCTTCCCACTTGGGTGAGGAAAGTTAGAAAGCAAGGGGGTTTGGAGATCTCCGATTTTTGTATCAGTTTTGGCGAGCCAGGCAGGAGACTCTCTGTCCGGCTGCGGGACCCCTGGGTCGGAGACTCCCTTGGCCAGCCCCGGAAACTTCTCTGGAGGGACTCCCCGATTCAGCGGATCCGTGCGGGGACAGACAAGGACCACTGGTAAGAAAAGGCATTCTTTCTGTGTTTGTTTTGGGAACAGTCATTTGGAGCTACTCATAAGTCGTGGTTCGTAAGAACCCCGCCGGGTGGCATACATTTGCGTGTACGGTTTGTATTAATCATCTGGTTAGTGCAATCGTCTGTTTGTGCATTTGTTTGGTTTACATATGCGTAGTAATACGTATATGTTTGGTATACGCGTATTTGAAAATCTTTGAATAACCTATGTCAACATTTGTCATCTGGGGAGTAGCAGCTGCTGTTGTTACTTTGTAATCTGTGTACCTTTGCTCGTCTCCCCGAGGTTTTGGTTGTATAGAGGTTTTAAGCAGGGGGGCAAATGAATGTTTAGAGGAAAATGTGGATTTAAAATTTGTTTATTGTAACTTGACTTTGTATCTGAACTTGTATGATTGTGTGAGTGAGATGTACAAATACGTACAAAGTGAGTGCGGAGTCCGGATCCGTGGTTCTGTTATCCGGCGAGGGAAATAGCCGGAGAAGGATGAAGTGATTGATAAATGTGGGAACCTGAAAAGTGTTTAAAATCTTTGAATAACTTATGTCGACATTTGTCATCTGGGGAGTAGTAGCTGTTGTTGTTACTGTGTCTATAGTAATTGTTGTCTCTGCGTGTGTGTATAAGTGTCCTCGTCCCAGTCCCTGTCTTTGTGTTTTATAAATTTTTGAATGGGAAACCAACAGGGTGGAGTTTTGAAAAAGAGCCCTTTGGGCTGCATTCTGGCTCACTGGAAAGATATTGGGGGACCACCTGGAGGAAGTGTGAGCTGTAAAACTTTGATAAAATATTGCAATCAGTGGTGGCCTTTATACAAGTTAGATGATGGAGAAAAATGGCCTTTTAATGGAACTTTGAGTTATAATACTTTGTCATAACTTATGTTATTTTTTAAAGGGAAGGAAAATGGGATGAAGTGGTTTATGCAGATATGTTCTTCACTCTGAGGAATCACCCAGAGTGGCAAAAGGAATGAGGAATTAATTTAGCACCCCAGGACCCTATGGTCCTGGCGATAGAAAAAGAAAAAAAATAAGCAAAATAGGAAGTTAAAAGGATGTTGCTCAGCTTGTAGCATTGGACAAAAGTGTTTAAGGGTTGGTGCACAGAATGAGAGATTAGAGGAGGTGATAGAGAAGGAGATGCTGTGAGGAATTATCGGGATGATCCTGAAAAGGTTGCTAAAGGATTTAAACTAATTGTGAAAACCCAGGATCCTGACTGGGAGGATGTGGATGCAATGTTGGATGCAGTGTTTAGCGAATTAGAAAAGCAGAGGGTTGTGAAAGCGGCCAGAACCCAGGTACAGGCTCTGATTCTGGCTGGAACTCTGCTGGGAACAGTGTATCTCTGTTTTTGGGACAACCGGCAGATGATATTAGGAAAAAGCTACAGAAGGTGCAAGGAATGGCTGCGAGAGATTTAGAGAGGTTGCTGGAGACTGCATGGCAGACGTATCGGAATGGGGAGACTCGAGGGGGAGAGTGACGGGCGGAGTGGTTGCCGGTGCCGCAGTGGCTGCTCTGCGCACCACAGGGGGCCAGAGACCCTCTCGGAACTTACCGGGAAATAACACTAACGCTGTGAGAAGAGGTGCAAGTGCCCCACCGAGGGGAAATCAACCCCTCCCGAAAGATCAGTGTGCGTATTGTAAGCAGATGGGGCATTGGAAAAAGGATTGTCTGAAACTGAAATCGGTAATGGTTTCTGATATAGGAGCTGACTGACTGGAACCAGGGGAATCTTCCCTAGCAGAACCCTGGGTAAAAATGCAGCTAGGCAAAGGAGAGAAAACTGTAGAATTCCTAGTAGATACAGGTGCCACATTTTCAGTATTGAATCAGACCTTATTGCCAATAAGCAAACAAAATGTTAACATTGTGGGAGCAACTGGGCAGGGTGAGAAAGCTTTCTTTTTGAAACCATTAGAATTCAGAATTGGAAAAAGTGTAGGAATTCATAAATTTCTCTACCTGCCTGATGCTCCTAGACCACTTTTGGGAAGAGACTTATTAGAACAATTGAATGCTGAAATAAAACTTAAAAATGGAGAAATTGAGTTTAAAATACCAGGAGAAAATCACACTGAAATTTTAAGTTTGGCTCTCACTGAACCCCAAATCAGGGAAGAAGAAATTATACATGAAATAAAGGACCAGGTATATCCAGGAGTGTGGGCCTCAGGAATGCCTGGAAAAGCTAAAAATGCAGAATGGGTTGTTGTTAAACTTAAAGAGAGAGCACGGCCTGTTAGGATAAAAGTATTGAATGCTCTTCAGAGTATAACACACTTATTTTGCCTGTTAAAAAGCCTGATGGCAAAACTTATCAATTGGTGCAGGATTTGCGAGCAATAAATCAGACAGGTGAAGATTTATATCCAGTAGTGGCAAACCCATACACTTTGCTGAACAGTTTTAAAGGAAACCTATGAATGGTTTATGGTATTAGATCTAAAAGATGCATTCTTTTGCTTCACCTTGGCTCCTGAAAGCCACAATTTATTCGCCTTTGAGTGGGAAAACCCTGATACAGGACAGAAAACCCAACTAACCTGGACAGTTACCTCAAGGATTTAAGAACAGTCCCACCCTGTTTGGGAATCAATTAGCAAAAGAATTAGAAGCCTGGGTAAGGCCTCTGGGAAATGGGACTCTTTTACAGTATGTGGATGACATTCTGATAGCTACAGAAAAGGAGGAGGAATGCAAAGAATGGATTGTGAGTTTGTTGAATTTTCTTGGACTAAGTGGTTATCGAATCTCATTACAGAAAGCCCAGATCCTGAAGAAAGAAGTAATATACCTGGGATTCGTGATTTCAAAGGGACAGAGACAGCTTGGGAATGACTGAAAGGAAGCCATCTGCAGGACCCTAGAACCAACCAGGGTAAAAGAACTTTGAACCTTTCGGGGAATGACAGGTTGGTGCCGATTATGAATCTATAATTATGGACTTTTGGTTAAACCCCTATATGAACTATTGAAAAACAACCACACACAATTAATATGGACTAGTGAAGCTAGAAAAGAATTCAAAGAACTGAAATTGGAACTGATGAGGGCCCCAGCATTGGGCCTGCCTGATGTAACAAAGCCTTTCTGGTTGTTCTCATATAAAAAGCAAGGAGTAGCTTTGGGAATTTTGGCACAGAAACTGGGCCCTTATAGACGGGCTGTAGCGTACTTCTCTAAACAACTGGATGAAGTAAGCAAAGGGTGGCCAGGATGTCTTCGGGCAGTGGCTGCTGTTGTTCTGATTATCAAAGCAGCTTGAAAATTCACCTTGGGACAAAAGATAACTGTGCACACTTCCCATGCTGTAACCTTGGTTTTGGAACAAAAAGGGGGACACTGGCTCTCAACCACAGAGATTCTTAAAATATCAGGCGATGTTAATGGAACAGGATGATATAGAAATGGTTACATCTACCCTCATAAACCCTGCTTCCTTTTTGAGCGATAAACAGGAAATGGAGACAGTCGTGCATGATTGTATAGAGACAATTGAGACTGTGTATGCAAGCAGACCAGACTTGAAGGAGGAGCCGTTGGAAGAAGCTGACCATACGTGGTATACTGATGGAAGCAGCTTTGTAAAGAACGGGGTTCGAATGGCTGGATATGCTGTGACCACCACAGACCACTTGGTGGAAGCAAAGTCCTAAGGGCACATCGTCACAACGAGCGGAAATAATTGCTCTTGTGAGAGCGCCGGAGCTTGCCGAAGGATTGAGAGTGAACATCTGGACAGATTCGAAATATGCCTTTGGTGTAGTCCATGCCCATGGAGAAATTTGGAAAGAACGGGGACTCTTAACTGCTCAAGGGAGAGGTATAAAACACGCTGATATGATTTTGCGACTTCTAGATGCTGAACTACTGCCGTCAGCGGTAGCAATCATGCACTGCAAAGGACATCAGAAAGGTAACACTGACAGGGGAGTGGGAAATAAATTGGCTGATTATGAGGCAAGGCAAGCTGCGGAACAAGGTGAGGTATTAAGTTTAATTCCTGAAAAATCTTTGCCTCTACCGGAAAAGGTTGAGTATGATGAAGGGGATCAGAAGTTAATTGCTGGTCTGGGGGCTAAAATCAACCCCTCAGGATGGGCAGTGTTAGGAAACGACAGAGTGGTAGTTCCCTTTAGGATATTATGGAAATTGATAAAGGCAGAACATGACAAAACACATTGGGGAACTGGAGCCTTATATGAATCCCTTATCAAGCAAACAGCAGCCAGAAGATTGTCAAACTATAAAAGCCATAGTTAAAAGATGTGAGGTATGCCTAAAGAATAATCAAAGTTGGAACATCATGTGAAATTTTGAAATATTAGTAAGGGAAAGGTCCCAGGTCAAATTTGGCAAATAGATTTTTCGGAACTCCCTGGAAAAGGGGGGTATCGGTATCAACAATACTTAATTGCATTAGGAAAACAATTACAAGAAGTAAAGAAATTGGTGATCTCTACTAGAGCATGTGATTTAGACTCACCAGTGCATTTGTTTAAGCCTGGGGATTGGCTTTATATTAAAATATTTCAGGTAACCCTCTCAAAGAGAAATGGAGCAGCCCTTTTCAAGTTTTGCTCATGACCTACACAGCGGTCAAGCTTGAGAAGCACACTGCCTGGATCCACTACTTGAGAATCAAGAAAGCACCCGAAGGACCATGGAAATCGCAACCCATAGGGCCCACATCCGTAAAGTTGACTCGAGACTGTTAATGATTATATTGTGGTTTTGCTTTTGCTTTAATATAGTAATATCCTTCACTCCCAGTTTGGTTCACTTTCAATTGTAACATTAACAGGATGGCAGGGAGTCCAAATTTGACAACTTAGTGACTAACAACCGATCGGTAGTTGAAGAATACCATGTAAACAAATAGCAATGTTTTGGCATTACGAGAGTTTAAATGCAATTCATGCAAGTGTGTCTTTGGAAAAAATAAACAAAATCCTGAACCAATCTCAGGAACTCAGAGAACATTTAAAGAAAACTTTACATATCTGAGTCCATAGTCCAAACAGTAATAACTCGAGACAAATTAGTAGGATTGGCAAATCAAATTAAAGATGATACCGCTCACCTTTGGTGAGATATCTTCTCAGGATACTCACCCTCTGTGGAGAAAACTTTACATGTCCTAATTCACCCACTCCTGATATTGTTAGTGTTTGTCATTGTACTAACAGCTTTCAATTGCCTTTTATGGTATACGTTGAAGAAATTAGCTATGAAAATTTGGATCCTACCTAAGATAATGAAATATGAAAACTTGGAACCTTTGTAAAAGAATTTACAAGTAACAAGTAAAGGGGGGAATGAAACGGTTGGGGCCCCAAGAACAAGGAATGTTGTAAATACCTTAGACGCTCGACTAACCTAGTTATATAAAAAAATAAAGGGGAGCCTTTTTAATGAAGATGGCCATATCTCACTTCAGACAACTGGGTCTTGAGAAGATAGTTTGTAATTAAGATGGCTGTATTTCACTTCAGACAACTTGGCCTTGGGAAAACAGAGGCACGGAAACATAAAGATAAGGGAGTTGCAACAGCTGCCTCGAAGGACATGTGCTATGTGATCCCTGGACTGAGTTTGCGCAGAAGCAGGGGTCAGTCAGCGAACACAGTGAGGAAGACTACAAGCCTTCATCTGAAGACCCCTGACGACCACCAGAGAAAACGACTGCGCATGCGGAACGGACATTTACATATATTAATGAGTTCCAGGAAATCTCATGATTATGCAAATGAGTTATTGGGAATCCTATGACTATGTATAACTTTATGGTATATAGTCTCTGAAAATTTGCCAAATCAGCGGAGCACTCATGGTGGACAATTCCCAGTGCTGCCCAGTGCTGCAATAAAGAATGCCTGCTTAATAACACTCTGGTGCTATTGAGTTTTCTTTCGGACTCTTTACCCAGCCGCACCTAGCTTCCCACTTCGGTGAGGAAAGTTAGAAAGCAAGGGGGTTGGAGATTTCCGATTTTTGTATCAGGGTTTGATCCTATAAAGTCCCCATCTTTGCCATTGATTATAGCAATGTAAAATGGAGGCAAATGCTTCTGTATCAGCACAGCTGTAATGCTTTGTGCAGGTGTAAGCAGCTGTAAAAGGTGCACAAAATTGTGAATGAGTTCAAGGAAACTGGATGCTTGTCAGATCATCAAAGCTACTGTGGCTTGTGTCTGGGAGCCTACCAGAAACCCTGGGATGTCACCAAATGTCAGTAAGGTATCCCAGGGGTGGGGCCCACAGAGCGCAATTCACACGTGCAGTGGGCAAAATATAAGCCTTCAAAAGAGACCAGGCACAAGTGAAAGTAAATAAAACTTTTTTATTTAATGGAAAATTCACTAACTTTGTGTCTATTCCTTCCCTCATCTTAGAAATCATCCGAGTTCTTTGTACTATAGAAAAACAGGTAGAATAGTGCTAATTTCCAGAGTCCCGGGAAGTCACAAAAGAGAAGGCAGTAGCTTTTCCTATTGCTCTTTTACCCCGGAAGAAGATTGAGACGAACAGGAAATAGGGAGGGGGCAAGCGGAGGAAAATATTCTGGTCCCTGCTGTATGGTCTTTACATAGTGCTCTTCCTTCTCTTCTCCTATTGTGGGTATAGCGTTCCTGCTTTTTCCTCTTTCACATACCAATTTCTCGCAGGGGCGGGGCTAGTATGTCGCGGCGGCGGCGGCACAGCGACGAGAGCGATGGTAAGCATGGATAGAGTGAGTTCCAGGGTCTGGACTCCGCATGCCCTGCGCTTGGGGCTGTGTCATCCTTAGGGTTGGGGGAAGGGCAGGTCTCGGCTGAGGTGACTCCCCGCAGCGCTGCCTTGCCTTTGGCTCGGGGTGGTGGCGGCTCACCCTGGTCCTCTGTCAGGACTTGTAGGGCGCTCTAGTGCAAGGAATCGGCTTATCTAAATGGGGCTAAAGACTGTCCTGAGCCGTTGCTTCGGTCTGCCTCAAATACAGAGAGCGCCCTGGGTGAAAATAAACTGATTAGAGCACTTAGCTCTGCGTATGTGTAGTCAGAAGGGTGTGTTCTCGCATCTTGTAGAGGCTTAATGGAAAACGTTCAGAAAACATTGAGTGGAGAACGACCGACTTCAGAAACTGAAGCAAATGCTGTTTCTCTTAATAACGTAAATCTGTGTGAGCGGAGTTGGACAGTTTTGCGGCTAGGTTTTTCAGCTTTTGATTGCAAAGATAAACTGGTTTTTAATCACACTTTTATTTTTTTAATTGCTTTGATGTGCAGTTTTTTCGAAGCTTATAAAAACCCTAAAAATATAAGTAAGGATTCTTAATTTTTTTTATATATGCTGAAGAAGGTGCTATAAAGCACTAACAAAATACACAGTAACTGGTAACTCTGTAAAGTATATTTAGTTTATCTCACATATACTGTCTCATACTGTAGCAGAAATGCAGAATTATTTCTAAATAAAATTTGAGACAGCTACAATGTTAACTGTTTCTACTTCATGGATTAGGTCATCAGTAATATGGCTATACTTTCCTTTTTCTTGTTTATTAGGTCAATTTTGAATGCTTTGTCAGGACTTTTTTTCTTAAAGTATGTTGCTGGAATGGTAAAAGTATCTAGAGAGTTCTTTTAGAATAAGCAGGTGTACTGGGTCTGGCTGGGATGGAATTAACTTTCTTCATAGCAGCCCATATGGTGCTGTACTTTGAATTTGTGACCAAAACAGTGTTGATAATGCACCAATGTTTTAGGTATTGCTGAACAGTGCTTGCATAGCATCAAGGCCTTTTCTTTTTCCCACTTTGCCCCTCCAGCGAGTAGACTGGGGGTAGATGAGATGTTGGGAGGGGACACAGCTGAGACAGCTGACCCCAACTGACCAAAGGGATATTCCACACCATATAGCGTCATGTTCAGCAATAAAACTGGGGGGGGTAGTCTTTCCAAGGTGGTTGTCACTCAGAGACTGGATAGGCATTGGTCTGCTTGTGGGAGGTGGTGAGTGACTGCCTTTGTATCACTTGTTTTCCTCCTGCCCTCCTCCTTCACTTATTAAACTGTCTTTTATCTCAATCCATGAGTTTTCTCACTGCTGCTCTTCCTATTATCTCCCCCATCGTGCTGGGGGGAGTGAGCAAGTGGCTGCGTGCGTGCTTGGCCGCTGACTGGGGTCAACCCACCACAGCAGGCAAATAACATATTTAATGTATTGAAACAGGGCAACCTTACAAAAGGAGGAGAACATCTGAGCCATCTGAAATTGAAGAGAGACTTGAATCTTTAATATGCAGAGTGGGAGAGAAGGTATAAATGCTATTTCCATATTGTTTTGTGACTTGGGGTCCTTGAACATAATACATTGTTTTCTTTGTTTTATATGTTTTTATGTGTTAATAGAACATTAGTGGTCCAAGAAAAGAAAATCCATTGGAAACTTCCTAGCTGGAAAATTGTTGGCCTCTGCAAAACTAGGTTTTTAAAAAGAAAATTCTTAAATGTTAACCCTGTGATACAATGCTGAAGTATAACTAGTGAAGAGATATCATTCCAACTCTGAACTTTATCACTGCTTTCATTTTTTTCAAGGGAGAGAGGGAAACTAATGAGATGTGTACCAAAAAAACCCAAACAAACAATAAAAGACCCCACCAATGTCACAACTGATCTTGGGACTTGGCTGGGTTTGGTGCTTGTAACAAGCGTAGAAAAAAGGGTGACAACAAATATGATAGGTCTTATACATTAGTTTAAGCCACATACAAGCAATGTAGTTGTTTCACTTCCCCCGATGTCATTAATGTAATGTTTAAATCAGTTACTGAGAGACCTATGAAGCTATGTTAACTCTTACTTCCTAGGAAAACACTAGAGCTCCTTGCTGTGGAGAAGTCACAACTGAAGCTCTTCTTAGTCATTTTTTTCCTAATGGAATTTGAATCATTACTTCTAACAGGAAGAAAATGCGAAGTAATATTTTGTTTTATCCTATTTGCTTGTCTTCCGCTTGTTATTGTGGGGATAGTTGATATAACCTGATTGATGAGAAGACACTCTTTTCTTTCTTAGAGTACTTCCTCTCTGGAGAGCAACTTGGAGGGTCTAGCTGGTGTCTTGGAAGCTGATCTACCAAACTATAAAAGCAAGATATTAAGAATTCTTTGTACTGTGTATGTATGCAGAAGATTTGGGAGATGCTCTATTATCTATGCTAAATAGAAAAGTTTAAGTATTTGAAGTACTTTAAATGCTGTGAACAGCTTTTAGGTCTTGAACACTGTTATTGCTTAGGATTTGTCTTACTCCAGGCAAAAGAAATCTGAGGAGAAGCTTAGTCTATTGACTTAGGCATAAATCAAGGAAAATATCCATGTACAGTACTCTCACTTGAAATGTATGTGCAAGGTCATAAGCAGAGTAGACCCCAGAGCTGCTTTCCCGTTGCCATGAGGAATATGCTGGGTAGTATCTTGTTTCTGAATTGAATGATCACTAAAGAATACAAAAATCTGTTGGGTGCCAATTCTTATCTGTGTATTCCTACTTTTCCTATTCCCCTTTTTAGGGGCTAAGGTGCTTCTCTCTCCATGAACCTACCCTCTAGTAGTGGAGAGATGAAGGGACCAGAGGTAGGCTTCCCCCTTGGCTAGCAGCACTCCTTCCTCTCCCTAGCAAAGCACTGGAACAGAGTTGCTTTGTCTGTTGGGCCACTGGGGACATGTCCCAGGAGGGGATTGTGTGGGGTCTGCAATAGTATACTACATTTGGGGGGGGTGGGGGATGTTTCAGTGCCAGCTTGTGCTATAGCTGTAAGGAAACTTTAAATCCATTTTGTAGCACTGTTCATAAACATAAGTCAAACAGTACATCTGTTTCCCACAACAGCTGAATGCCTTTGAAGGCATGGAGTTAGCTTACACATTTACAAAACATTTGAAGAAAATAAGTAGTTACAATAGGACCTAACCTGTCTATTTCATAGAATCATAGAATGGTTTGGGTTGGAAGGGACCTTAAAGATCATCTAGTTCCAACACCCCTGCCACAGGCAGGGACACCTTTCCACTAGACCAGGTTGCTCAAAGCCCCATCCAACGTGGCCTTGAACACTGCCAGGGAGGGGGCATCCACAGCTTCTCTGGGCAACCTGTTCCAGTGTCTCACCACCCTCACAGTAAGTACTCCAGGTGGGGTCTCACGAGAGTGGAGTAGAGGGGCAGAATCACCTCCCTCAACCTGCTGGCCACGCTGCTTTTGATGCAGCCCAGGATACGGTTGGCCTTCTGGGCTGCAAGCGCACACTGCCGGCTCGTGTTGAGCTTCTCGTAAACCATCACCCCCAAGTCCTTCTCCTCAGGGCTGCTCTCAATCCATTCTCCGCCCAGCCTGTATTTGTGCTTGGGATTGCCCTGACCCGCATGCAGGACCTTGCACATTTCTTTATACTGAAAATTGCTTACTTAAGTTTGAGATACTTACAATCAAATTTTACTTTTAAGTGATGTAAAATGTTTACATCTCTTGTGTAATCTTGCTATTCTAGTATAATAGAATGGCTAATTTATGCTACACTGAACAAGTTGTCTTAAATGGTATTATTCAGCCATATTCCCATAGAGTATATAAAACACTGGAAAATGAGACAGAATAGTCAGAATGGTTTCTAATATATATATTTAATTTACAGATTTTTTAAAAAATGACTGATACTTTCAAAACTTTCTGTAAATGGTATATTTTGGCAGTACTTAAAATTATATTACGAGAAGCTTTTGTCAAATGTCATTCCAGTCTGATACCTTATGCCCTTTGCTTCAATAACAGCTTTTGTCCAGATTGAAAGTTTTGCTGAGTTGGAGACTGCAGCTGAAAATGTCTTAAAGTGTAGTTGCTATAGGTTTTAGAACCTACTATAATCCTATATGCTTATGAGTTAAAAATAATTAAAGAGAAAATATATTGAAGTGTAGTTAAAAGTGGTGTATATATTCCTAAGGGATTATAGTCCTAAAAAGGATGTTCTGTAATCTTTTGTCCACAGGACATACAACTAATGTCAGGTTAGCAGTTTACTTTGCTTAAACACAAGAGAAACGTAACCTATACAAAGCAGGTTCAAAGATGCTATGTAAATACAGTGGTTGGCATGTGATAAATGAACATTAACAAAATGCTTGGTTTTCTGCATTTAAATCAGTGCACGTCTATTACCAGAAAAGCTTACCATTTACACAACGTTAGTTGGGCTGCTGAATGCCAGGAACTACAACTTTGGTGGTGAATTTGTAGAAGCCATGATTCGTCAGCTCAAAGAATGTTTGAAAGTCAACATGTATAATGAAGCTGAGTACTTGGTAAGTGGAATCTTTCACATCTCTTTTTTTCCCCCTAGTCTTCCTCTCCCTGTCCCCACCCAATATAACTTACTCTTCCTTTTGACATCCAGAGGGGCTGGAGGTTTTCTGTATGCAACATGGTCTTTTCTGGCATCCCCATGTAGTGCTCTATAGACATGCCAGGAGAAAGTATGTGGTATTCCTTCTTAAAGAGATGAAAAATTAGGTTAGTATTGCAAAACTGACCTCCAAACAATGTGTGAAATTTCTCACAGCCAAGTTAACTCTCAGGAAATCAGAGGTTTTCTTTCTCCTCCCACCCCAGTTTGTTCTACAGGAGAATCTAGAAGGTGAATGAAAGCTATTCATTTCTACTGTGCTCAGAGACAAATACTGTTCCTGTTTGGTCCCTTTATTTATTTTAAAGGCAGCTTATTCCCAAGTGGATAGGTTATATTGGATGGCTGTAATCAGTCCTGTATGCTCATCCTGCTTGTGAGTAATAAAGACCAAGTGGGTAATTTTCAGTGCTGGCTCCTTTTGAAACCACTTCCATTTGATTAGCAGCATACCATTAGTTTGGTGCCTTGTTAAAACCTGACAATAGCAGTGGTTTTAAGGGTCTGTCTGTATGAAACTACTTCAAATTATGGATAAGTGACCGTAGAAATGTATTTTGTATGAAAGTCGTGTGTGAGCAGCATACTGATTTAACACTGATGTGTACTGTTATTCTTCTGGATACATGCAAAAAGTAAATTTCCATCTTCAGTCTTGCATACCGTGTGTGTTACTCTGTGTCTCTCGCCCCCAACAGCTCCCCCGCCTCACCTCTTGCCCACTCCCCATGTCTCTGTCTCTGACTCTCACCCCTGCCCCATGTCATGCTCTCTTGCTCACAGGACCCTGCCCTGTGTCTCATGCATACTCTTTCCAGCCCCTGCCCCGTGTCTCACTTGCTGGCTATTTCTTTCTCTGGCTTGTGCCCTATGTCTCACTCTCTCACTTGTTCTTTCTCCAGCTACCACCCTGTAATGCACTCTGGCTTGTGTCTCACTCATTCTTAGGCTCGCGCCCTCTGGCTCGCTCTCTTGCTCCTGCTTTCTCCAGTTCTCTCCCTGTGATGTGCTCTATCATGCACTGGATTGCATTCTCTGTGTCTCATTCTTTCTTCAGCTGTCAACTGTTGGTGCCCTCTGGCTCGTTCTTTCTCGAGCTCCCACCCTTTCATGCACTCTAGCTCATGCATTTTGGCTTGCGTGTTCTTGCTGCTGCTTCTCATGCTCCCACCCTGTGTCACATTCTGGCTTGTGCCCCATGTCTCCCTCTCACTTCTTTCTCCAGCTGTCAATGTGTGTCCCATCCATTTCCCCCCCTGCTCTATTGTGCCCTCTTCCCCCCTTCCCCCTCCCCCTGTGTATCCATCCCTTTCCCCCCCACCTCCTTTGAAGTTGAATTAATGCTTATTTCTTTTTGTGTAGTTGAATGCAGGAGTATTCATTTAAAAATTAATAAAATAACATTTTTTGTTGTTCAATAGGTTCGTTTTTTATCTGATCTTGTGAATTGTCACGTAATAGCTGCACCTTCAATGGTAGCCATGTTTGAGAACTTTGTGAGTGTGACACAGGAGGAAGATATACCACAAGTAAGCATAGTAACTGCCATCTCAAGCGTTGTGCTGTTTTTACACAATTTCACTTTATCATGAATAAAACATTCACTTAGCATGAATAAAAGGATCCTGTGAGTTAGACAATACATGCATACAGTGAAATAGTTAAGTCTTCTATAGTGAGGTAACTCAAGTAAATTTCTTTTCCTTTGCTTCTGGCAAGTAATACTCAGTGAGTTTTGCCAAGTTTATTGAACAGTTGTAATATAAAGCTAGTTTGCAGAAAGATTCTAAAAGTAATATTTGTTCCAAATATATTATAACATCTTTCAGGTAAGAATATGTTTTTTCCTTGGCTGCCAATCCAGCTAACGCACCGTGGACTATGGGAATTGGGTTTAGCTCTTTCTTTGCTGATGAGTGCATTGCAGTAGCCTAAAGAATTCATAGATCACATTAAGGTCACTGTAACAGTGATGCACCTTATGGGTTGGATATGCCTACTTTATGGAAGGGTCAATTATTAGATCATTCTGCTGATAGCTTAGTTCAACTTCAATTTAACTTTTTTTCTTTGTTAAGAGTTTTAAAAGAAATTCTTCAGGAAACTTGGCATTGGTAACTTTGAATGATTTAAGTAAATAGGCTCTGTAGAAGGGTTTTTGTGTGGGTCTCCAAATATACCGTGTCTCTAAATGTCTGCCTCTTGAATTATAAGTTCCTGTTTTCAAACAGCCTCTTGACACATCTTCAGGAAATTGAATTGACACATAGTTGTAATCCGAAGTATTAATTGCTGATTTAACTGGAGTTGATCTCTACATCCCCTTAAATACTCCTGGGTTTGCTACTCTTTGCATTGAGACAAATTCAATAAGTTTGTCAAAGAAATCCCTTTTTAATTTATTTCCTGTAGGTACGATGTGATTGGTATGTGTTTGCATTTCTGTCATCTTTGCCTTGGGTTGGAAAGGAGTTGTATGAGAAGAAAGATGCTGAAATAGATCGCCTCTTGTCCCACACAGAAAGCTATCTGAAGTAAGCTATAACCAGTAAAACTATACTCTTTCTGGTACCTATTCAAGTATGGATCAATAGCTTTGATTATTGTTAATTTAGAAATACTCTAAATTCTTGGACCCAAACAACTGTGAGGAAAAGACCCTGAAAAATAAAATAGATGGAGAGGTTTATGAATCTAAACAACTTAAGTATCACTCTCAACTTCTGTGTGTGTTGAAGGTAATATTTTCTTGATGCATATATGCCTGCATTGTTATGACTAGGCTGCTGGTCACCTGTGTCTGTGTGTCTGTCTGTCTGTGTGTGTGCGTGTCTTTTTCTCTAAGTGTTTTGAGTTAACACTGCCATTGAGACTAGGTGTTAGTGATAATTTAAATGTTCACAAACCTGTTTTTATACTACTGCAGACCTCATCAGCTCAATAGACTAAGTAGTAGTACACTCACAATAAGAAAACATTGCTTTCTTAGATCAGCTTTTTAAGTGTTAGGTTTTCTTTCCTGTATAAACAGGCGTCGCCAGAAGATTCATGTACCCATGTTACAAGTTTGGACTGCTGATAAACCACATCCACAAGAAGAGGCAAGTAGGCTTTATTTATTTTGTACTGTTTAAAAGATGCTTTAAAAGAATTATTTGGCTGAAGTGTTCTTCAGAAATTTAAAATTAAAGGTGCTTTAAGAAAAAATTTAATTCTTTTGAATCGCCCTCCAACGTGTCTTTATTCCAAATGGATTCTAGGTAAAAAGTTCTCTTCTAAGTCTTGGGCTAAAACTTAGAGCTGCATTGGGTGAGTGGGAGAGCATTTTGTTGTTTGGTGACAGTCCCCTTTAGGAAATGCTGCTAAACGAGGAATGGTCACTGAACATAATATTCTTGGGAAATGGGGTTACAAGGCTCTGTACTGAAAGTACCTTTTGGAGAAAGAAGATGTAATTTACCCATTAAAAATGTTTCCCTTCTGCAAAAAGAAAACCTTTAGAGTGTTCTTCCTGCAGTGGCTTTGCTTTTTACAGCTCTAGAAAGTGCTAAACAGATACATGCAAATGTTATGCAGCACTAATTGCACCCTCTTTCATAATGAAACCAAAAGTATTAGAGGGGAGAGGTGGCTGATATGGGGTGGGTTTTCTTTTTATTGAACTTTTACTTTTTCCTCCACTGAACTCTCTCCAGTATATATCAATGTCTTCCTTGTACTGAGGAGCCCAATACGGGACACAGCACTTCAGATGTGGCCTTACAAGTACTGAATAGAGGGGAAGGATCACTTCCCTCAACCTGCTGGCTACGCTCTTGCCGATAAAGCCCAGAATGTGATTGGCTTGCTTTGCTGCAAGGGTACACTGCTAGCTCATGTTTAACTTGTTCACCAGGACTCCCAGGTCCTTTTCTGCAAAGCTGCTTGCTGGTTAGTCAGGCCCCAACATATACTGGTGCCTGGGGTTGTTCCTCCCCAGGTGCAGGGTTTAGCATTTGCCTTTGTTGAACTGCATGAGGTTCCTGTCAGCACATTTCTCCAGCCTGTCCAGGTCCCTCTGAACATCAGCCCTGCTCTCCTTGTATTAACTGCTCCTCCCCAATTTGGTATCTCTTAGACTGTATTTAAATATTTAAATTTAATATTGAAATAATGTGGGTCTTTTGGTAGGTGGAATGAATGTTGACTGGATTAATATTGATGCAGTGAATTTGTGTGTCACACTTGGACTCCTGGACTGCACTCTGGTGTTTATTTTACTAGTAAAATGGCAGATGCCTTTAATGTGTGAAATTAGGAGCAAGATTGCTGTTCAGAGTTATTGTCTCTTAGTTTACTGAATCACTAGATGGCTTCTAATAAGCTGCTTGTTTTTTTTTTTCTGAATGCAATAAGGAATTTACCTAAATGTTTGATAGTCCATATGTCACAGGGAGCTACAAGTTCATTTATAAAATTCAGCATATCTGATATTTCATGTCTTTTCCTTCAGTACTTGGACTGCCTTTGGGCCCAGATTCAGAAGTTGAAAAAAGACCGTTGGCAGGAAAGACACATTCTGAGGCCTTACCTTGCCTTTGACAGTATTCTTTGTGAAGCATTGCAGCATAACCTGCCCCCATTTACTCCTCCACCTCACACTGAAGATTCAGTGTACCCAATGCCAAGGGTTATTTTTCGGATGTTTGACTACACAGATGACCCAGAGGTATGTATTTGCTGGGGTGGAACTGAATGTGCAATGGGGAGTTACAAGGCAGTGCTGGTCAAGATGCAGTATCGCCTCTCCCAGAATGGTTATCAGTGTGAAAGTCAGTAGTAATTACATTTTGATACTGCTGGGGAGATTAACTAGATGACAGAGTTAATGCTGACAGGTAGATGATTGAATTTTAAAATTTAATAAGTGATTTTCAGATGTTTTCATTAAGGATATGTCTTGAATGCATTCTCTGATGCCTAATAATATAACTGTTCGGGTAGCAGCCTCTCCTTATGTGAGGATGGTGGTTTGGGTTTCCTCAGCCTAGCTGCTTATAGGAACTTTATACATTGAAGACTCTCCTCTACCTCTCTGTTCAAATTGGTTGATATAGATCATGGAACATAGTGGTTGACCTGGGTTAAATCAAAAGTCCATCTAGCCTGGTTTCTGTCTTCAGCAGTGCCAGGAGCAGATGTTTTGGCAAGAGAATTTAGGCATAGGGGAAGAAAAGCAAATGCTTTCCCCAAATACTTTTCCACCTGTTAGCTTCATTTGATGGCCCCCAGTTCTTCCATTGGAAGAGACAACAAACCTCTGTTCTCTCCAAACTCTCTAGGCAATTCATAATTTATAAAATCCCTAGCATATCCTGGATCAACTGTGTCTTTTCTAGGTTGAATGATAGTAGCCTATCTAATTGTTCCTTATACAGAAGCTGTTCTATACCCTAGGTCACCACCATCGCATTTTTTTAAAACTTTTCCAGTTCTGCTCTACTGCTATACTGTTGGGGGAGGGGAGAGTGGCGAGTATGACTAGAACTGCATACAAAATGGAAGATGTGGATGCACCATGAACCTAGAATCATAGAATCATTTCAGTTGGAAAGGACCTTTAAGATCATCGAGTCCAACCGTTAACCTAACACTGCCAAGTCCACCACTAAACAATATCCCTAAGCACCACATCTACTCATCTTTTAAATACCTCCAGGGATGGTGACTCCACCACTTCCCTGGGCAGCCTGTTCCAATGCTTGATAACCCTTTCAGTGAAGAAATTTTTCCTGATATCCAATCTAAACCTCCCCTGGCACAACTTGAGGCCATTTCCTCTCATCCTATCACTTGCTACTTGGGAAAAGAGACCGACACTCAGTTCGCTACAACCTCCTTTCAGGTAGTTGTAGAGAGCAATAAGGTCTCCCCCGAGTCTCCTTTTCTCCAGACTAAATAACCCCAGTTCCCTCAGCTGCTCCTCATCAGACTTGTTCTCCAGACTCTTCACCATCTTCGTTGCCCTTCTTTGGACTCGCTCCAGCACCTCAAGGTCTTTCTTGTAGTAAGGGGCCCAAAACTGAACACAGTATTCGAGGTGCAGCCTCACCAGTGCCGAGTACAGGGGGACGATCCCTGCCCTAGTCCTGCTGGCCACACTGTTTCTGATACAAGCCAGGATGCTGTTGGCCTTCTTGGCCACCTGGGCACACTGCTGGCTCATATTCAGCTGGCCATTGATTAACACCCCCAGGTCCTTTTCTGCCAGGCAGCTTTCCAGCCACTCTTCCCCAAGCCTGTAGCATTGCATGGGGTTGTTGTGCCCCAAGTGCAGGACCCGACACTTGGCCTTGTTGAACCTCATACAGTTGGCCTCGGCCCATCGATCCAGCCTGTCAAGATCCCTCTGCAGAGCCTTCCTACCCTCAAGCAGCTCAACACTCCGGCCCAACTCGGTGTCATCTGTGAACTTACTGAGGGTGCACTTGATCCCCTCACCCAGATCATTGATAAAGATATTAAACAGAACTGGCCCCAACACTGAGCCCTGGGGAACACCACTTGTGACTGGCCACCAACTGGATTTAACTCCATTCACCACAACTCTTTGGGCCCGGACATCCAGCCAGTTTTTCACCTAGCAAAGCATACGCCCGTCCAATCCATGAGCAGCCAGTTTCTCCAGGAGAATGCTGTGGGAGACTGTGTCAAAGGCTTTACTAAAGTCCAGGTAGACAACATCCACAGCCTTTCCCTCATCCAGTAAGCAGGTCACCTTGTCATAGAAGGTGGTCAAGTTAGTCAAGCAGAACCTGCCTTTCATAAACCCATGCTGACTGGGCCTGTTCGCCTGTACATGCCCCATGATGGCACTCAAGATGATCTGCTCGATAATCTTCCCCAGCACAGAAGTCAGACTCACAGGCCTTTAGTTCCCTGGATCCTCCTTCTGGCCCTTCTTATATATGGGCGTCACATTTGCTAATTTCCAGTCACCTGGGACCTCCCTGGTTAGCCAGGACTGCTGATAAATGATGGAAAGTGGCTTGGTGAGCACTTCAGTACAATTGGGTGGATCCCATCCAGCCCCATAGACTTGTGCATGTCTAAGTGGCATAGCAGGTCGCTAACCATTTCCCCTTGGATTATGGGGGCTTCATTCTGCTCCCCATCCCTGTCTTCCAGCTCAGGGGGCTGGGTACCTGGAGAACAACTTGTCTTACTGCTAAATACTGAGGCAAAGAAGGCATTAAGCACCTCAGCCTTTTCCTCATCCTTTGTCACTATGTTTTCTCCCACATCCAATGAAGGATGGAGATTCCCCTTGGCCCTCCTCTTGTGGCTAATGTATTTGTAGAAACTTTTTTTTATTGCTTTTTACAGCAGTGGCCAGATTAAGTTCTAGTTGGGCTTTGGCCCTTCTAATTTTCTTCCTGCATAGCCTCACGACATCCTTGCAGTCCTCCTGAGTTGCCTGCCCCTTCTTCCAAAGGTCATAAACTCTCCTAGTTTTCCTGAGTTCCAGCCAAACTCTCTGTTCAGCCAGGCCGGTCTTCTTCCCAGCCGGCTCGTCTTTTCAGCACATGGGGATGGCCTGCTCCTGTGCCTTTACGATTTCCTTCTTGAAGAGTGTCCAGCCTTTCTGGACCCCTTTGCCCTTCAGGACTGCTTCCCAAGGGACTCTGTCAACCTATACAGTGGCATAATGTTCAGTGTTGTTCCCTATTCCTTTTCTGATAAGTCTAGTCTGTTATTGAATACTGAGATAAGGTTTGTATAGAACTATGCCACAACTAAGTTTGCATCCCTGAACAATAGAGGGCACTTCAGTGCTCATCACTTTATATGTGAAGCTGGTCTATTTTTCCCATCTGTAGGCAAAAGTCAACCAGTCATTTTATGGTTATCTTATCTTCTGATTTAACACCCAGACACCAAGTTTCTAAAGTATTTTTTTTAATCTGCAATTTTTATGGATGGCCCTTGTTGTTACCAAGTTATTTAAAAGTAGCATCTGCAAGCTTTTTCATATCCAGTGCCTGCTCCCTTTCCAGATAATTTATGGATGTGCTGAACAGCACAGGTCCCTGGATAGATTCCTGTGGGATTCTGCTGGTGACCCTCCTCTGCTGTGAGAACTGATACAAAAATCGGAAATCTCTAAACCCCCTTGCTTTCTAACTTTCCTCACCGAAGTGGGAAGCTAGGTGCGGCTGGGTAAAGAGTCCGAAAGAAAACTCAATAACACTAGAGTGTTATTAAGCAGGCATTCTTTATTGCAGCGCTGGGCAGCACTGGGGATTGTCCACCATGAGTGCTCCGCCGATTTTGCAAATTTTCAGAGACTATATACCATAAAGTTATACATAGTCATAGGATTTCCAAGAACTCATTTACATAATCATGAGATTTCCTGGAACTCATTAATATATGTAAATGTCTGTTCTGCATGCGCAGTCGTTTTCCCTGGTGGTCGTCAGGGGTCTTCAGATGAAGGCCAGTAGTCTTCCTCACTGTGTTCGCTGACTGACCCCTGCTTCTGCGCAAACTCAGTCCAGGGATCACGTAGGCCATGTCCTTCGAGGCAGCTGTTGCAACTCCCTTTTCTTTATGTTTCCGTGCCTCTGTTTTCACAAGGCCAAGTTGTCTGAAGTGAAATACAGCCATCTTAATTACAAACTATCTTCTCAAGGCCCAGTTGTCTGTTGTGAGATATAGCCATCTTCATTAAAAAGGCTCCCCTTTGTTTATTTATATAACTAGGTTAGAGTGTCTAAGGTATTTACAACATCCTCCTTGTTCTTGGGGCCCCAACCGTTTCAGAACTGATCGCTTACTTATCTTTTAACCAGTTATTTATCTGTGTAAGGACTTCCACTCTTATACTGTAGTTGCTTAGTTTCCATGAAAGCCTTTTGAAGATCCATTTAGGCTGTCAGCCGTGTTTGTCATATCTATACACAATTGTTGACTTCATCAGAGAGCTCCAATAAGTTTGAGAGGCCTGACTTTACAAAAGCTGTGCTGCCTCTTCCCCAAACAGCATTTATGCTTATGCCTCCTAATGCTATGATTTTTTAAATAGTTTTCAATAATTTGCCCAATATGGAAGTCAGCCTTGCTGGTTTGCAATTTCCTGGAAGACCTTTACAATTGATATCGTCTTAGTTGATTAGATATCAGGTTGATTTTGAATGAGAGGACATGCACCCCAATTAATAGGTCAGCTATTTCATTCTCAAGTTCCTTGAATTCTTAGGTGAGTAATCACTTGTTGGCATGTCTTCGTCTAGACACAACTTCAGCTTTCAGGATTCCTTTTGCTAACCTCTCTTGTACTACTGTTTAGCATGTCTGATTTCATTTTTGCATTTTTGCAAGTCTCTCTCAGTAAATAGTATGCATTTGCTGCACAATAACTTTAAATAGTCTCTGTGACACCCTCAAAAATGGAACATTTTAGCTCTCCCTTTTAGCTTCTATTCATAACGCCCTTTTTGAAGCTAAGTATATAAAATGAAAAAATGCAGTAATGTATTTTTTACTCAGCGTGTCATAGCCTGTGTTGCTGTCATAGTCAGTCATGTAGTCAAATACTATGTCTTTTCCCTGTTTAGGCCTGGAATTTCAATCCATCACGGTTCTGTTACTTATTTACATGTTTAGCTTGTTGATCTGATTTGCATCAGGAGTAGTCAACATGGATTCACCAAGGGGAAATCATGCTTGACCAATCTGATGGCCTTCTATGAGGACATGACTGGCTGGGTAGATGAGGGGAGAGCAGTGGATGTTGTCTACCTTGACTTCAGCAAGGCTTTTGACACTGTCTCCCACAACATCCTCATAGGAAAGCTCAGGAAGTGTGGGTTGGATGAATGGGCAGTGAGGTGGATTGAGAAGTGGCTGAAAGGCAGAGCTCAGAGGGTTGTGATCAGCGGTGCTGAGTCTAGTTGGAGGCCTGTAGCTAGTGGTATTCCCCAGGGGTCAGTACTGGGTCTGATCCTGTTTAACTTATTCATCAATGACCTGGACGAAGGGACTAAGTGTACCCTCAGCAAGTTTGCTGATGACACAAAAATGCAAAGAGTGGCTGATACACCAGAAGGCTCTGCTGCCATTCAGTGAGACCTGGACAGGCTAGAGAGTTGGGCGGAGAGGAACCTCATGAAGTTCAACAAAGGCAAGTGTAGGTTCCTGCACCTTGGGAGGAATAACCCCATGCAGCAGTACAGGCTGGGGGTTGACCTGCTGGAAAGCAGCTCTGAGGAGAAGGAGTTCTGGTGGACAAGCTCACCATGAGCCAGCAATGTGTCCTTGTGGCCAGGAAGGCCAATGGTATCCTGGTGTGCTGTCGCAGAACACCACCCCAAGATCCTGCCGACTATTTGTCATGGAGGAGTGTTTAGATAAAAGTGTGACTTGCCAGAGCTCGATGGCAAGGGTCACTCTATTACTTACTACATGGCGGAAACATACAGAGGAAAAATAGGGTTAGAATCACACTCGATTCTCTGTATCACTTAGCTAAGATTTCAAAGGTTCATCGTGCTTATTCCCAATTCACTCACCTTCCGTCTGGGTGTCTGGTGTTAGTTTGCGCCGCAGTTCGGACCCTAGGTTTCCCGAAGCAGACTCTCAGGCATGGGATTTTATAAAAATAAATAATTTAATAGAGTGGTACAGCAGCAGGGTCAGCCCATGTCTCCAGAGAAGGGCCGAAGCGGAGAACAAAGAAATCCCTGGGCAATTATACCCTCACAGAGTATTCACCCGCCCCTCACACGATGGTTTGGCCCAGTAGTAATATTTGGGTCTGGGGTCTTCTTGTTCCTCATTGGATTCCATCACTGTCTTCAGACAGGCCGTTATCTTGTCTAGTTGCAGCTGCTGTTGATGGTTTGTAGCCTTGAAGCCTCCCTATCTTCTGATTTACCCTGGCTCTGGAGGCCCTGTTTTGACTAAGTAGGTTCACGTTCGGTAAACCTAAGTGGAAATTTACAGCTTTTGGCCTAAGGCTTCAGCAAATCTAGCTACTTGTGCTAAGTAAGTGAAGCTAAGCAAACAGCATACTAAATCACAACATTATAACTCTAAGTGATTCATTCTATTGAAAACTTACTTATTTAAGCTAAACAACTAATATCTCTTAACATTTAGAGGCATCCCTGCTAAAGGGGAGAGTTGCCTGGCATTCAGTCCAGTTGCTGTCCAGGGAGAATTCAAATTGGGTGCATCCAGTGATCTGTCATTGGTAAAAGATCTCGTTGCTTCGAGGAGCAGCCTTGAGAGGCATCTTAGCTCAAGGGGATATAATCGCCATGCAGCCACGCTGCCTAGCAGGGCGAGCTCAAAGGCGGCTCACTTAGGCTGCCATATTAAGGGAGTGGAACATCTCCCTTATGAGGAGAGGCTGAGGGAGCTGGGTCTCTTTAGCTTAGAGAAGAGGAGACTGAGGGGTGACCTCATTAATGTTTATAAATATGTAAAGGGCAAGTGTCATGAGGATGGAGCCAGGCTCTTCTCAGTGACATCCCTTGACAGGACAAGGGGCAATGGGTGCAAGCTGGAACACAGGAGGTTCCACATAAATATGAGGAAAAACTTCTTTACGGTGAGGGTGACTGAACACTGGAACAGGCTGCCCAGAGAGGTTGTGGAGTCTCCTTCTCTGGAGACATTCAAAACCCGCCTGGACGCGTTCCTGTGTGATATGGTCTAGGCAATCCTGCTCCGGCAGGGGGTTGGACTAGATGATCTTTCGAGGTCCCTTCCAATCCCTAACATTCTGTGATTCTGTGATTCTGTGATTTATGGGATAAAGTAGTTGGCTCGTAGTCAAATTGCATAAAATGTGAAAAGTATGCATGATACTCTTTGTACCCGCAACTTATTGGTGTTCACTGTGTCGCTCTGCTTCTTTGTGGGTTTTCTAGAGGAGTTATTGGCCCAGCTATGGCTCAGGCCTCTACCTCCTTTAGAGCCTGTACCAAAGTGCTGCTGGTTTGGTTAAGTGGGGGAGGTCGAGTTCATCCATCACAGGTGCATGAGGAAGAGTGTGGCCAGCAGGTCAAGGGAGGTTCTCCTCCCCCTCTACACTGCCCTAGTGAGGCTGCCACACCTGGAGTGCTGTGTCCAGTTCTGGGCCCCCCAGTTCAAGAAAGACAAGAAACTGCTGGAGAGAGTCCAGCGGAGGGCTACAAAGATGATCAGAGGACTGGAGCATCTCTCTTACAAGGAGACACTGAGGGAGCTGGGTCTGTTCAGCCTGGAGAAGAGGAGACTGACAGGGGATCTTATCAATGCTTACAAATACCTTAGGGGCGGGTGTCAAGAGGATGGGGCCAGACTCTTCTCAGTGGTGCCCAGTGACAGGACAAGGGGCAACGGGCACAAACTGAAACATGGGAAGTTCCATCTGAATATGAGGAAAAACTTCTTTACTTTGAGGGTGACAGAGCACTGGAACAGGCTGCCCAGGGAGGGTGGGGAGTCTTCTTCTCTGGAGAGATTCAAAACCCGCCTGGACGTGACCCTGTGCAATGTGCTCTGGGTGACCCTGCTTTGGCAGGGGGTTGGACTAGATGATCTCCAGAGGTCCCTTCCAACCCTAACCATTCTGTGATTCTGTGATCTGTGCTCCCTTTAACATGCAACACCATTCCTCTTCCAGTATGGCCTATACTCGCTCCTGCATGCTTTATACCTTGATGGTTCTTTAGTTTTACAGTGAGATTGCCCTTGCCTAGTCAAAATTTCCACCTTTCTGTGAACAGAGCTGTTATCATAGCCACAATGGGAAGAGCAAATAGACACAGTAATCTCAGTGCCATTTAGTTGTATTTTCTGGAACATTGATACATAACTGTGATCACATTATAAAGAACTAACAATGTGCTTAAGAAATCATTCTGTCCTACTTTTTAGGATGTTTCTGGGACTATTTCTTTTGGGTTTTTGGAAGATAATTCTCAGAGCCAATGAAATAGTTATCTTTTGCAAGTATTGCACTTCCTGTAAATGTAGGTTTGTGATGCTTTGGGTCTAGTTTTGCAAGGCTGTAAAGGATAATAGGGTACTGGTATGCAATCAAGTTCTTGCATCAGCTGATGCATAGTAACAGACAGTGAATATACAACTAAGCCACACTGTGGACTAATTATGAAGTAAAGCATGTTTGTTAAGCTAGCTATTAAACTATGCTTTTATAACCAGCATAAAGACAGAACATTGAGATGATTAAAGCTGCAATGTTTTCACTTTGCAACTAGAGCCGGCTGCATTGTCAGTTCCCAGATCACTCATCATCTGTGCTGTAACTGGAAAAGATGAAGTGTGTATTAATACACTCCTGATGTATAATAATTTTGTGTAACTTGAAGAAACAAAAGGTGCAAAATGTCAGTTGTTTAGCATGGTCCCAGCTGCCTAAATATAGAAGTACTTAAATCTTGTATGTGAAATAAACAAACTATAAACATCACCAAAACTGTTTCATTGTAAATATGGGTGCAGTTGAAATCATAGCTGGCTATTTGTTTATAAGATTTTTACATGATTCATGTACAAATCTGGTACAAAAATCCAAAATCTTTTCTTATGATAATGTTGTATTTGGTAACTTTGTACTGAAGTTTGAAGCCTGTCTTTTAGCTATTGACTCTAAAACTTGCTGATGTTAATTCTCCATGAGTGCCTAATTCAGTCTGTCAAGTTTTATTTTTATTTATATATGTGTGTGTGCGTATTAAAAAATTGTGTTTCTCTACAGTGATCTTTCATGAACCTTGATTCCATTTTAATAGGGCCCTGTCATGCCTGGCAGTCATTCTGTTGAAAGATTTGTAATAGAGGAAAACCTCCACTGCATCATCAAATCCCACTGGAAAGAGAGAAAGACTTGGTAAGATGCTGCTTATCGTTATGGGTTCCCAGCACTGTTTATATCCAATCATGCCTTCCCCTAACATCAAGGACCTTCAAAGCCCAACAAAAATTTGAAATTCAACATTTCCTGAAGTGTTCAGTGAACTATGGTTGACGCTATTATCTGGAATAATGTGAGGCTGGAATATCCTGATCATGGATTGTTCATGTAATTCAGTAGGGCTGAGGCACCCTGATGATTGCATCCTGGATTATCCAGGATGGCACAGACCCGCTCTTTGCAGTGCTGCAGAGACTCTCAATGTGTTTGTACCGTGCTTTCCAGCACAAGCATGACGAGTGTTGAACTGGCTCTGTCTGGGAGTTTGCTGTTGCTCCTGCTGCTTCTTCATCCCATTCTTTTTTCCTCTTTTTGTAATTATATGGAAGAGATAATTGAGCTAGGTCTCCATGGGAGCCAGTACAGTGTCAACAAAGTTTATTATTTAAAGTTCTATGCAGCTGTAGGAAATGATGTTGCAACAATATAGCAAATCTCAATGAGAGACCTAATGGGGAGGGAAGGTTGTTTAATTTTAAAATAAAACTGAAGTAAAGCTCATTCACACTTGCCCTCTCAGGCATCAAAACATGAGTGAGTCCCAAGTGGTCTGTCCAGCAGTCGGGCACCAAGATGGTTGTATCTGGGTAATCTGTTCAAGATTCCTTGAATTGACAAGGGATTCCCACCAGCTACTGAGTCCTCCTCATGTCTCCTGAGTTATTCTTCATTTGGCAACTGTGTGCTGGTTTGGGGCCTTTTTGTATGCGTAAGGAGTTGACAAGTGGTTGCAATCTTTTGTCTTTCCGTCCTGTATCAGACGCCTCTGAGAGTCAGTAGGATTTGCTCACTGTTTCTGTTCTGTATCTCCTTATCTGGGTGTCTTATAGCTCCTACCCTCTTCTGTCTTCCCACCATTATCTCTTAATGGCTTGAATCTTTTAGTCTGTATGTGGACTATCACTTCTTTTAGGCTGCCCTTCCTTTCCCCAAGTTGGGTATCCTGATAAGCTGCAGGTAGAGGTGTGCTAGGATCTTAATGACCTGTAAATCTAGGTGATATTAACATATGCTCTTATAGCCTGTCAGGGAGCCACAAGGGTAGGGTGCCCTGCAAGGAAAGGGGAGCCGAGGGTGACCCCAGCAGAGGCAGGGCAGTGGCCTCACTGACAGGGTGCAGTCCCTCAGGACCCGATCAAGAGCAGAGTGGGTCCATGATGATAACCAGGGTCAAGCACAATCCAGTGATCACCAGGCAAGTCTGTAGTGATGAGGCAGGGCTGAGGTTGAGTCAGTTGGGTCAGAATTGGAGAGGTAAAAG
This sequence comes from Nyctibius grandis, assembly GCF_013368605.1. Classification (NCBI taxonomy): domain Eukaryota; kingdom Metazoa; phylum Chordata; class Aves; order Nyctibiiformes; family Nyctibiidae; genus Nyctibius; species Nyctibius grandis. The sequence continues at coordinate 24,281,781 of NC_090694.1, forward strand.
CTCAGGTGTAGGCATAGCTGCAACACAACTGCAGTGTAGCTCATGCAGGGCCAGGTGCAAGAACCTCAGCTTAAAAGCAGCTCCCAAGGAAAAAGGGTTGAGGGGAGCCTCTGCTGAGCATTCTTCTAAGTCATTATTTTAAGGCCATGTAATGGGTCTGGCTGGGATGGAGTTGATTTTCTTCATAGCAGTCTGTATGGTGCTGTGCTTTGGATTTGTGACCAAAACAGTCTTGATAACACACTGATATTTTAGCTATTGCTGAGCAGTGCTTGCACAGTGTCAAGGCCTTCTCTGTTACTCACTGCCCCCTCAGCAAGTAGGCTGGGAGTAGGCAAGAGGCTGGGAGGAGACAGCTGACCCCAACCGACCAAAGGGATAGTCCGTACCATATGACGTTGTGCTCAGCAATAAAAGTTTGGGAAAAGGAGGAGGAAGGGGGAGACATTAATGGTTATGGCATTTGTTTTCCCAAGCAGCCATTACATGTGCTAAGGCCCCGCTTTCCAGGAAGTGGCTGGACATTCTCCTGCCAATGGGAAGTAGTGAATGAATTCCTTATTTTGCTTTTCTTGCATGTGCAGCTTTTGCTTTCCCTATTAAACTGTCATTATCTTGATCCACAAGTCTTTTCATCTCCCTTTGGTTTTCTCCCCATCTCGTTTTAGAGGGGAGTGAGTGAGCAGCTGGGGGTGGGGTGGGGCAGGGCATGTGTGTGGTGTTGGCTGTTAGCCATGGCTAACCCACCACAGTCCAGCAGCAAAACCTTGGGGGGGATGTACTCAGGGCCTTCCTTCCCTCTCTTCTTTCTGGTGCTTTCACACCCAGACATTCCTATTAATTTTCCATTGAGGCCAGTCTTAACACTTCTCTTGTAATTCTTTTTGCTACCAGGCAACAGTCCAGTTAGATTTCTTAATTTCTGCTGAAATAATATCTGATATGGATAATTGATAATCCAGATAATTTACGACAGATATTTAGTTCTCTTGTGCTCCCAAGTAAGAGCCGGCAAACTTGGTATATTGTGCAAAAGTTAGGCAGGAATAGTGGTTTTGGTGCAGATATGTGTTGTAGGTTTTTGGTTACAGCTTTTTGACTTGGCAGAGACTAGAAATCCAGCGCTGTTGAAGTTAATAGAGGGGACTTCTTTATTTCTCCAAAGAAAGTAAGACTAGAGGGAGGTTATAAGAAGCGCTAGAGTGCTAAAATTTGAAAAATAGCAATTTTTTTGCTTTTTATAAATAATGGGTGATGCTGTATCTTTTAATCAATTCATTTGCAACACTAAATGTCTTCTGTAGCCCATTAGTTTGATGGGTTGAGAATGACTGGAAAACAAATCTATTGTTTGGATTTTTTTTTTTAATTTTTTCTGATATACCAATGTAGTTTGTCCTTTAGTGGACAGATGACAGCATCACAGGTCACCATGAGGGTTTATGTAAAACTGCATTTTGTTTAGCAGTCTGTGTTCAAGCATTGCTTGGGTATGGAGATGAAATATGTCTCTCTGAACCATGGTTCAGGTACTGCTGTTATGAGCTTGTGCCAGGTTTTTTGTATCTGTTCTGTGGATAAATAGACAATTTCAGTCTTTGAGGTCTGCTTATTTTACCTGCTTCATAAGGGTAAACTCTTGCAAAGAATTAAGTATTTCATGTCTGTTTAGTATCTACATCATTTTTGCTGTGTTTCAGTTTAAACTAAATGCATCTGTTAATTTGCAGTGCTGCACAGTTGTTGAGCTATCCAGGAAATAATAAGATCCCCTTGAACTACCACATAGTAGAGGTATGTGTTTTACAGATAACCTCTTTATTTCCAAAGTAACAAACCCCAATTAACTCCATGATGGATCTATTAAATTATAGTATGATTTAGGAGTCTGCAGCCTTATCCTGTTGACTTAAAGTGCAACAGCTTTGAACAGGTTAGATAATAATAAATTCAACTATTATAAATATTACTATTGTTATTAATTTATTTATGTGATGTTTAGGAGCCTTGTTCAGGAATCAGGATTTTATGTTGTAACAGCATTCCAAGTCATGGTATTTCTCAAGCTGTTCTTGAATGTTTCTCTGTGTTAATCACTCTGATGTGCTAGACTGTCTTGGAGATGACTGCACTTAAGTAACTTTTATTCACAAGATCTTTTAAGTTAGTCTTTTTTTAGTGATCTTCTAAGTCACTTGGATGAATTGTATACCAATGCCCCTGAAAGGCATTTGTTGTGAAATAGTGGTATGTTTTCTTCTTCAAGTTGGAGGATTTTAAATAACCATAAATATATATTGGAATAGGAATGTAGTTTTCCTCTTGCTGCCTCCTTTCAGTGGACTGCTAACAAGATGCAGAGCTGTATAAAACTTGCTTCAAAAACTCCTGTCTAAAGTTAAAAGATAAAAAGTGATTGCAGTAATAACAGAAAATTGTCATGTGAAAAACTTAAAAAGAGGTAACTAGAAACGAAACTCAGAGCTAAATGCAAAAAGTCATAAGATTGTGAAATGCTTACCTTAATCAAGATGGGATTAACAATTCAACTTTGCACCAAAACCCCAAATATTCTGAATACCCTGAAACTTAGCTTTGGTCAGCTTGAGGTACTTTCTGTACTCCAAGTTCTGTCAAGAGAAATCTTAGAGTTAGTAAAGTTTTTCTGCCGTTAACATCTAAGTAGTTTCAGGGACCTTAACAGCTCAGGTGTTTGTACAACTGTCTTACAGAATATAACTTTATGCTCAGTTACACATTACTTCCAAAAACAGTTATCACAGATCATGATTAAACAGACTACTTAAAGGCTGTGAAAAATTATTTGATTCAGAAACTCATCAAATCTAAAAATAACCAAAGTTTGGATAGATGAAATTTTTATAATAACAGAATGGTTTAAGTTGGAAGGGACCTTTAAAGATCATCTAGTCCAACCACCCTGCAATGGGCAGAGACATCTTTCACTTGATCAGGTTGTCAAAGTCCCATCCAACCTGACCGTGAACACTTCCAATGATGGGGCATCCACGACTTCTCTGGGAAACCTGTGCCAGTGTCTTACCACCCTCACAGTAAAGAATTTCTTCTTCTAATGTAAACCTACCCTCTTTCAGTTTAAAACCGTTACCCCTTGTCTTGTCACTGCAGGCCTTGGTAAAAGGTCTCTCTCCATCGGGAGGCAGTCCTGAAGGGCAAAGGGGTCCAGGAAGGCTGGATGCTCTTCAAGAAAGAAATCTTAAAGGCACAGGGGCAGGCCATCCCCAGGTGCTGAAAGACAAGCCGGTGGGGAAGAAGACCGGCCTGGCTGAACAGAGAGCTTTGGCTGTGTCTTCATTTAGCCCGTACCCAGGGCTAAACAATAACAGTTTTTCTCTCACCCAATGTTCCTTCCCCAACCAAGGAAGGAAATTGGGAAAAAGAGGGAGACTCATGGGTTAAAATTAAACAGATTTAATAAAATAAAGAAACCAATATAAATGTTAACACAAAACACACAAAAGTGTACTTAGCTACCAGTTGCAGCAGGTTCCAGGAATAGCAATCATTGAGCAATGAGAATAAAGGGAGGCCACAAGAGAGGACAGCAAAAACAGCTTCCCCCACTGGCAAGCTTTCCCTTTTGTAGTGAAATTGATGTCAATGATATAGAATACACCTGTGGGCCAGCCTGGGTCAGCTGCCCTGGATTTAACTGCTAAGGGCCTTGATTACCATGGCTGGTCACAAACTGAAACCAAATCCCAGTGAAACCAGGACAGGCTGGAACTCAGGAAAAAAAAGGAGAGTTTATGACCTTTGGAAGAAGGGGCAGGCAACTCAGGAGGACTACAAGGATGTCGTGAGGCTATGCAGGGAGAAAATTAGAAGGGCCAAAGCCCAACTAGAACTTAATCTGGCCACTGCTGTAAAAGGCAATAAAAAATGTTTCTACAAATACATTAGCCACAAGAGGAGGGCCAAGGGGAATCTCCATCCTTCATTGGATGTGGGGGGGGAACAGTGACAAAGGATGAGGAAAAGGCTGAGGTGCTTAATGCCTTCTTTGCCTCAGTATTTAGCAGTAAGACAAGTTGTTCTCCAGGTACCCAGCCCCCTGAGCTGGAGGACAGGGACGGGGAGCAGAGTGAAGCCCCCATAATCCAAGGGGAAATAGCGACCTGCTATGCCACTTAGACATGCACAAGTCTATGGGGCTGGATGGGATCCACCCAAGGGTACTGAGGGAGCTGTCAGAAGTGCTCACCAAGCCACTTTCCCTCATTTATCAGCAGTCCTGGCTAACCAGGGAGGTCCCAGGTGACTGGAAATTAGTAAATGTGACACCCATCTACAAGAAGAGCCAGAAGGAAGATCCAGGGAACTACAGGCTTGTCAGTCTGACCTCTGTGCCAGGGAAGATTATGGAGCAGATCATCTTGAGTGCCGTCACAGGGCATGTACAGGACAACCAGGCAATCAGGTCCAGTCAGCATGGGTTTATGAAGGGCAGGTCCTGCTTGACTAACCTGATCTCCTTCTATGACAATGTGACCCGCTTATTGGATGAGGGAAAGGCTGTGGATGTTGTCTACCTGGACTTTAGTAAAGCCTTTGACACAGTCTCCCACAGCATTCTCCTGGAGAAACTGACTGGTCATGGATTGGCTGGGCGTATGCTTTGCTGGGTGAAAAACTGGCTGGATGGCCAGGCCCAAAGAGTTGTGGTGAATGGAGTTAAATCGAGTTGGTGGCCAGTCACAAGTGGTGTTCCCCAGGGCTCAGTGTTGGGGCCAGTTCTGTTTAATATCTTTATCAATGATCTGGATGAGGGGATCGAGTGCACCCTCAGTAAGTTCACAGATGACACCAAGTTGGGCCGGAGTGTTGATCTGCTTGAGGGTAGGAAGGCTCTGCAGAGGGATCTTGACAGGCTGGATCGATGGGCCAAGGCCAACTGTATGAGGTTCAACAAGGCTAAGTGTCAGGTCCTGCACTTGGGACACAACAACCCCATGCAATGCTACAGGCTTGGGGAAGAGTGGCTGGAAAGCTGCCTGGCAGAAAAGGACCTGGGGGTGTTAATCAATGGCCAGCTGAATATGAGCTAGCAGTGTGCCCAGGTGGCCAACAGCATCCTGGCTTGTATCAGCAATAGTGTGGCCAGCAGGACAAGGGAAGTGATTGTCCCCCTGTACTCAGCACTGGTGAAGTCGCACCTTGAATACTGTGTTCATGTTTGGGCCCCTCACTACAACAAAGCCATTGAGGTGCTGGAGAGAGTCCAAAGAAGGGCAATGAAGATGGTGAAGAGTCTGGAGAACAAGTCTTATGAGGAGCAGCTGAGGGAACTGGGGTTATTTAGTCTGGAGAAAAGGAGACTCGGGGGAGACCTTATTGCTCTCTACAGCTACCTGAAAGGAGGTTGTAGCCAGGTGGGTGTTGGTCTCTTCTCCCAAGTAACAAGTAATAGGACAAGAGGAAATGGCCTCAAGTTGCGCCAGGGGAGGTTTAGATTGGATATCAGGAAAAATTTCTTCACCAACAGGGCCATGAAGCATTGGAACAGGCTGCCCAGGGAAGTGGTGGAGTCACCATCCCTGGAGGTATTTAAAAGATGAGTAGATGCGGTGCTGTCACGGTTTAAAGCTGGGCTGGCGATTAAACCTGCAGCAGACGCTCTCTGTTAACCCTCCCCCCCCCACCCGAAGGGAAAGGGAAAGGGAAAAGGGAGAGAGACTTACGGGTTGGAAAGTTAAAACAGTTTTAATAAACCTATAATAATGAAAAAGAGTATAATAATAATATTGGAATAATCAAATATATACAAATATATATACAAAACCAAGATCGAGCTCCCCCGATGTCGGCAACGTCACCACCGGCACTGCAGGGCAGGTTCCGGGAAGGCCCAGGCTGGGCCTAGCGACGGTCGAGAGCTGGATTCAGGGATGCACAGATCGGGATCGGGGGCAGCAGGAAAACAGTCGGAGTCCTCCTTGGACACCGGCCATAGCAGAAAGAGCAAGAGCGAGCAAGAGCGAGACCCTCGTGATCCCCCCGCTTTATACCGAGAATGACGTGTATGGGATGGAATACCCTCGTTGGTCAATTTTGGGTCACCTGCCCTGTCTGCTCCCCCCTGCAGCTGCGACCCCCCTTCGGCTTTTCACTTGTAAGCAGTGAGGAATTCAGCGGTGACCTTGGTTTCTCTAAGAAAAAGTACAGCAAGAGCCTTACTGCACAACATCCCTACCGGTGCCTCAGCGATAACTACAAACTTCGAGCGTTATCAGTCCTGGAAGCAGACACTGTCTGCAAAAACATGCAGTTAGTTTCAGAAAGTGCAGTTATTTAGAGGAGACTTAGCTGAAAGTAAAAATCACTGAAAGGAAAATCGGCCTGGTTTAGGCCAAACCAGGACATTCCACCCCTTATTCCATACCATTCACGTCATACTCAGATCACCACTAACTTTTCATTTTAAAATATATACAGATAACATTAGTTTATGATTCATCTCTATACAGAAAAAAAAAAAAAAAAAAAGTTCATCAAGTTCATTTAGTTCAGGATTGTGGGTTTCCATCTGGCTAGGAGTCTCTCAGGGCAGGAGACATGGTATGAGCTTTGTCACGGTTCATGCCCATGGGTTGCAGGTTAAAGATGTCAGTCTCGAGGAGGTTACTGGACGCCACTTGCAGCTAGCTCTATTCCCATCACCACTGCTTCAACCTGAAAGACACTTATGAACACTGTTAGTATTATGCAGCAATTAACATCATGCAGTTCAGAATTAAGTATTCTCACCCAAGATCAGATCACCTTCAGGGACACATCGGACTCCACCATCCTGCAGCATCACCCACCAAGTACATCCAGGTCCTTGAGCAAAAGCAATCCCATGAACGGGTTTACCTTTGCCCGTAGCAGGAAGAACCCAGACAGTTTTTCCCAATAGATTCCTTTCATGCACCACTGGGACTTTATCTCCTTCTACTGTATGTAAAAGGTCTGACTGAGCAGGGCCAGCTCGGTTGATGGATCCTCTGGTGTTAACTAGCCAGGTAGCTTGTGCCAAATGCTTATCCCAGTTTTTAAAGGTTCCACCCCCCATTGCTTTTAGGGTAGTTTTTAACAGCCCATTATACCGTTCAATTTTCCCAGATGCTGGTGCATGATAGGGGATATGATATACCCATTCGATGCCATGCTCTTTGGCCCAGTTATCTATGAGACTGTTTTTGAAATGAGTCCCATTGTCCGACTCAATTCTCTCTGGTGTGCCATGTCGCCACAAGATTTGCTTTTCAAGGCCCAGAATAGTGTTCCGGGCAGTGGCATGGGGCACAGAGTATGTTTCCAGCCATCCGGTGGTCGCCTCCACCATGGTAAGCACATAGCGTTTACCCTGGCGGGTTTGAGGGAGTGTGATATAGTCAATTTGCCAGGCCTCCCCATATTTATACTTCAGCCACCGCCCCCCATACCACAAAGGTTTTAACCGTTTGGCTTGCTTAATTGCGGCGCATGTTTCACAATCATGGATAACCTGTGCAATAGAGTCCATAGTTAAGTCCACCCCTCGGTCACGAGCCCATCTGTATGTTGCATCTCTCCCTTGATGACCTGAAGTGTCATGAGCCCACCGAGCTAAAAATAGTTCACCTTTATGTTCCCAGTCCAAATCTATTTGGAACACTTTAGCAGCCTGATCTGCTTGTTGGTTGTTGCGATGTTCCTCAGTTGCCAGACTTTTAGGTACGTGAGCATCTACGTGACGTACCTTCACGACTAGTTTCTCGAGCCGAGCAGCAATATCTTGCCACAGTTCAGCAGCCCAAATAGGTTTACCTTTACGCTGCCAGTTGTTTCGCTTCCACTGCTTTAACCACCCCCACAAGGCATTTGCCACCATCCATGAGTCAGTATAAAGATACAGCCTTGGCCACTTTTCTCGTTCAGCAATGTCTAAAGCCAGCTGGATGGCTTTTACTTCTGCAAATTGACTTGATTCACCTTGTCCTTCTGTGGCTTCTGTGACTCGTCATATAGGACTCCATACAGCAGCTTTCCACTTCCGATGCTTTCCTACAAGACGGCAGGATCCATCGGTGAACAGGGCATACTGCTTCTCATCGTCTGGTAGTTCATTATATGGTGGGGCTTCTTCAGCACGTGTCACCTCCTTTTCTGGTGGCATTCCGAAGTCTTTGCCTTCTGGCCAGACCATGATCACTTCTAAGATTCCTGGGTGATTAGGGTTTCCTATTTGAGCCCTCTGTGTAATTAATGCAATCCATTTACTCCATGTAGCATCAGTTGCATGATGGGTAGTAGGAACCTTACCCTTGAACATCCAGCCTAGTACTGGTAATCGAGGTGCCAGGAGAAGTTGTGCTTCAGTACCAATTACCTCTGAAGCAGCTCTAACTCCTTCATATGCTGCCAGTATCTCTTTTTTAGTTGGGGTGTAATTGGCCTCGGAGCCCTTGTATCCTCGACTCCAAAATCCTAGGGGTCGACCTCGAGTCTCCCCTGGTACTTTCTGCCAGAGGCTCCAGGTAGGACCATTGTCCCCAGCTGAGGTGTAGAGCACATTTTTAACATCTTGTCCCATACGGACTGGTCCAAGGGCTACTGCATGCACAATCTCTTGTTTAATCTGTTCAAAGGCCTGTTGTTGTTCAGGGCCCCACTGAAAATCATTCTTCTTTCTGGTCACTTGATAAAGAGGGCGTACAATCTGGCTGTAATCTGGAATATGCATTCTCCAGAAACCCACAACGCCTAAGAAGGCTTGTGTTTCCTTTTTGTTAGTTGGTGGGGACATAGCTGTTATTTTGTTGATCACCTCTATCGGGATCTGGCGACGCCCATCTTGCCATTTAATCCCTAAAAACTGGATCTCCCGGGCAGGTCCCTTGACCTTGCCTCTTTTTATGGCAAAACCAGCTTTCAGAAGAATTTGGATTATTTTCTCCCCTTTGTTAAAAACTTCTGCTGCTGTATCACCCCACACAATGATGTCATCAATGTATTGCAAATGTTCTGGAGCTCCACCCTTTTCTAGTGCAGTCTGGATCAGTCCATGGCAAATAGTAGGACTGTGTTTCCACCCCTGGGGCAGTCGATTCCAGGTATACTGGATACCTCTCCAGGTAAAAGCAAACTGTGGCCTGCACTTTGGTGCCAAAGGAATAGAGAAAAATGCATTAGCAATGTCTATAGTGGCGTACCACTTGGCTGCCTTTGACTCCAGTTCGTATTGAAGTTCTAGCATGTCTGGCACAGCAGCACTCAGCGGTGGCGTAACTTCATTTAGGCCACGATAGTCCACAGTTAATCTCCATTCTCCATCAGACTTTCGCACTGGCCATATAGGATTATTAAAGGGTGAGCGAGTCTTGTTAATCACTCCTTGATTTTCTAATTGTCTAATCAGTTTATGAATGGGGATCAGGGAGTCTCGATTGGTGCGATATTGTCGTCGATGCACCGTGGTAGTAGCAATTGGCACCTGTTGTTCTTCAACCTTCAGCAACCCCACAACAGAAGGATCCTCTGAGAGGCCAGGCAAGATAGACAGCTGTTTAATGTCCTCAGTCTCTACAGCTGCTACACCAAAGGCCCATCTATACCCTTTTGGGTCCATAAAATACCCTCTCTTGAGGTAGTCTATGCCAAGGATGCACGGAGCATCTGGGCCAGTCACAATGGGGTGCTTTTTCCATTCATTTTTAGTTAAGCTCACTTCGGCTTCCAATACAGATAACTCTTGAGATCCTCCTGTTACTCCTGAAATACTGATAGATTCTGCCCCTTTATGATCCGATGGCATTAGGGTGCACTGTGCACCAGTGTCTACCAAGGCTCGATACCTTTGTGGTTTTGATGTGCCAGGCCATCGAATCCACACAGTCCAATAAACTCGGTTGTCCCTTTCCTCCACCTGGCTGGAGGCAGGGCCCCCCTAATCAAGAAATGGATTCGTGCTGCTCACAGGGACTGGACCTTCATTTCTCCTATTCACACTTTGGAAAAAGGAATTTGAGGCCCATCTACCCTGACTGGGGTCCTGCTCACTGGTAACTGGAGCAGCCATCCTCCTAGAAAAATTCTCTCTGGTATTTCTTTTAGCTTGCAACTCACGTACTCGTGCCTGTAGGGTACTGGTAGGTTGTCCATGCCATCTGTTCATGTCTTCCCCATAACCACGCAGGGCAAACCACAGGATACCTCGTGATGTGTTCCGTTTCCTTTGAGCTGGTCCTGTAGGAGGGCGTTTTCTCTTAACAGCTGCAACATGCGCCTGTGTAGGCAGAGAGTCAAGTTTATTCTCTATCCTGGACAGTTTGTCTGACAGTTGTTTAAATGAGTCCTTGTTTTCCTTAGTCAGTTTTTCCACAGCTGAGATGCGGGTCTGCAGTGGGGAAGAAATACTATCTTCATACTGTCGCATACAGTTAGCCATTTCATCCACACTAGGTCGTGCCATAGCATCTTCTCCCCATACTAATATTGACAATGTATGGGTATATGTCGGTGGAGCATTCTTCACAACCTTCCGGAACATGGATCGGTTGCATTCCACTTCATCAGGATCTACAGGATCTACAATTTCCCGTGGGTGTCTATAAATGATCTCTTGCACAGCTAGTTGTCTAAGGTAGTTAATACCTTTTTCTATAGTGGTCCATTTGCTTAGGTGACTCATAACATCATCTTTATAGGGATACCTGCTCTTTACAGCTGACAAGAGTCGCCTCCAGAGACTGATAGTGTTTGATTTTCTTGCAAGCGCCTTATCAATACCACCATCTCTGGACAGGGATCCCAACTGTCTGGCTTCTCTGCCGTCTAATTGCATGCTATCTGCTCCATTATCCCAGCATCGGAGCAGCCAGGTAATAATTGGCTCACCATCATAACGGCTGAAATCTTTCCTAATATTTCTCAGGTCCTTCAGGGATAAGGAGTGGTAGGTTATCTCTACATCCGAGTCCTCCTCCTGTGATAGTTCTGCTTTAGAAGGACCTTTCTTCTGTGATGGGTCTGCTTTAAAATGACGATCAAGGGAACCCCCATCTGTGTCAGGCCCTGACTCTGCCTGAGAAGGGCCCTCACCTGGGTCACGTGATGGCTCTGCCTTAGAAGGCTCTGAGTCATCATCCTCCTCTTCACGAGCTGATTTCTTTTGGTATTTCTTCCTGGTTACAGGAGCAATTGGTACAGATTCGTTAGATGCTGGGGTCTGAGTAGATGCAGTGGCTGTCGTGGGAGTGCTGAGACTCGTTAGAGTCTGAGTAGCTGCAGTGGCCATCTTGGGGGGTGTAGCAGCTGCGGTGCGAGCTGTAGCGGCAGCACACGCTGTAGGATCTGAGGTGGCTGCATAACACCTACACCTGTCCCTGCACCGATACTTAATCTTATCCCACATCAGAAACACATTCAGGACAACCGAAAATAAAAACATGCCACCTAGACAGCACCATCCGAATTTCACAAAATCTAGAGGAATCAGCTTGGCAGAAAAGGAGAAGGTACTATTTCCCAAAGTAAAATTGGAAGTGTAATCATTAACACAATCAGCTAAAGGACGCCCGGAGTCCGCAGATAAAATCGTTGCTACCGCGGTCAGAATAGTAACAGCCCAGTTTATCACGACATAAATCAGTATGAAACGCCATAACAAAACAATGCACATTGACCAGTGCCCAGCAGTGATAAACTGCACATAAACAGTAACAAACAGTGCACACGGCAAGTAAGGTATCATTACACTTAACTCTGTAAAAGGCTTTATAAAGAGATGAGATAACACAGCGTTCAAAAATGACATCAGCATCTTCACTATCTGTTTTAATTTCCAACCCCTCGTAAATCTCAAAGGAAGAAATCTGATACTCTCTCAGCTGAGCTCTCTGGGTCTCCTCCCGCCGGAGCCGGGATTCGACTTATCAGAGCAACCTGTTGGAGCTTCTCTCGAGCCCCACGTTGGGCGCCAATAAATCTGTCACGGTTTAAAGCTGGGCTGGCGATTAAACCTGCAGCAGACGCTCTCTGTTAACCCTCCCCCCCGACCCGAAGGGAAAGGGAAAGGGAAAAGGGAGAGAGACTTACGGGTTGGAAAGTTAAAACAGTTTTAATAAACCTATAATAATGAAAAAGAGTATAATAATAATATTGGAATAATCAAATATATACAAATATATATACAAAACCAAGATCGAGCTCCCCCGATGTCGGCAACGTCACCACCGGCACTGCAGGGCAGGCTCCGGGAAGGCCCAGGCTGGGCCTAGCGACGGTCGAGAGCTGGATTCAGGGATGCACAGATCGGGATCGGGGGCAGCAGGAAAACAGTCGGAGTCCTCCTTGGACACCGGCCATAGCAGAAAGAGCAAGAGCGAGCAAGTGCTCGCTGTTGTCAGAGGATGTAGGGAGGCAACTAGGAAAGCTAAGGCCTCCTTGGAATTAAACCTTGCAAGAGAGGTCAAGGACAACAGAAAGGGCTTCTTCAAATACATTGCAGGTAAAGCCAACACTAGAGGCAATGTAGGCCCACTGATGAATGAGGTGGGGGTCCTGGAGACAGAGGATAAAAAGAAGGCGGAGTTACTGAATGCCTTCTTTGCCTCTGTCTATACTGTTGGAGGCTGTCCTGAGGAGCCCTGGACCCCTGCGGCCTCAGAAGAAGTCAGGATAGAGGAGGAATCTGTCTTGGTAGATGAGGGCTGGGTCAGGGACCAATTAAGCAACCTGGATGTCCATAAATCCATGGGTCCTGATGGGATGCACCCGCGGGTGCTGAGGGAGCTGGTGGAAGTCATTGCTAGGCCACTCTCCATCATCTTTGCTAAGTCGTGGGCAACGGGAGAGGTGCCTGAGGACTGGAGGAAAGCGAATGTCACTCCAGTCTTCAAAAAGGGCAGGAAGGAGGACCCGGGTAACTATAGACCGGTCAGCCTCACCTCCATCCCCGGAAAGGTGATGGAGCAACTTGTTCTTGGTGCTGTCTCTAGGCACATCAAGGATAGGGGGATCATTAGGGGCACTCAGCATGGCTTCACCAACGGGAAGTCTTGCTCAACCAACTTGATAGCCTTTTATGAGGATGTTACCCGGTGGATAGATGATGGTAAAGCTGTGGATGTGGTCTATCTCGATTTCAGTAAAGCGTTTGACACGGTCTCCCACAGCATCCTCGCAGCTAAACTGGGGAAGTGTGGTCTGGATGATCGGGTAGTGAGGTGGATTGTAAACTGGCTGAAGGAAAGAAGCCAGAGAGTAGTGGTCAGCGGGACAGAGTCCAGTTGGAGGTCTGTGTCTAGCGGAGTTCCGCAAGGGTCGGTTCTGGGACCAGTTCTATTCAATATATTCATTAATGACTTGGATGAGGGATTAGAGTGCGCTGTCAGCAAGTTCGCTGATGACACAAAACTGGGAGGAGTGGCTGACACAACGGAAGGCTGCGCAGCCATTCAGAGAGACCTGGACAGGCTGGAGAGTTGGGCGGGGAGAAATTTAATGAAATATAACAAGGGCAAGTGTAGAGTCCTGCATCTGGGCAAGAACAACCCCATGTACCAGTACAAGTTGGGGACAGAGCTGTTGGAGACCAGCGTAGGGGAAAGGGACCTGGGGGTCCTAGTGGACAACAGGATGACCATGAGCCAGCAGTGTGCGCTTCTGGCCAAGAAGGCCAATGGCATCCTGGGGTGTATTAGAAGGGGTGTGGTCAGCAGGTCGAGAGAGGTTCTCCTCCCCCTCTACTCTGCCCTGGTGAGGCCGCATCTGGAGTATTGTGTCCAGTTCTGGGCCCCTCAGTTCAAGAAGGACAGGGAACTGCTAGAGAGAGTCCAGCGCAGAGCCACGAAGATGATTAAGGGAGTGGAACATCTCCCTTATGAGGAGAGGCTGAGGGAGCTGGGTCTCTTTAGCTTAGAGAAGAGGAGACTGAGGGGTGACCTCATTAATGTTTATAAATATGTAAAGGGCAAGTGTCAAGAGGATGGAGCCAGGCTCTTCTCAGTGACATCCCTTGACAGGACAAGGGGCAATGGGTGCAAGCTGGAGCACAGGAGGTTCCACTTAAATTTGAGGAAAAACTTCTTTACTGTAAGGGTGACTGAACACTGGAACAGGCTGCCCAGAGAGGTTGTGGAGTCTCCTTCTCTGGAGACATTCAAAACCCGCCTGGACGCGTTCCTGTGTGATATGGTCTAGGCAATCCTGCCCCGGCAGGGGGATTGGACTAGATGATCTTTCGAGGTCCCTTCCAATCCCTAACATTCTGTGATTCTGTGATTCTGTGATTCTGTGAAGAGCGAGACCCTCGTGATCCCCCCGCTTTATACCGAGAATGACGTGTATGGGATGGAATACCCTCGTTGGTCAATTTTGGGTCACCTGCCCTGTCTGCTCCCCCCTGCAGCTGCGACCCCCCTTCGGCTTTTCACTTGTAAGCAGTGAGGAATTCAGCGGTGACCTTGGTTTCTCTAAGAAAAAGTACAGCAAGAGCCTTACTGCACAACATCCCTACCGGTGCCTCAGCGATAACTACAAACTTCGAGCGTTATCAGTCCTGGAAGCAGACACTGTCTGCAAAAACATGCAGTTAGTTTCAGAAAGTGCAGTTATTTAGAGGAGACTTAGCTGAAAGTAAAAATCACTGAAAGGAAAATCGGCCTGGTTTAGGCCAAACCAGGACAGGTGCTTAGGGATATTGTTTAGTGGTGGACTTCGTAGTGTTAGGTTAACGGTTGGACTTGATGATCTTAAAGGTCCTTTCCAACTGAAACAATTCTATGATTCTATCTTTCTTATAACCCCCCTTTATGTAATCTATTGAAAGGCTGCAATAAGTTCTGTCCGGAGCCTTCTCCAGGCTAGAGAACTACACCTATGTCAGCCTTTCCTCATAGGAGAGGTGTTCCAGCCCTCTGATCATCTTCGTGGCCCTCCTCTGGACCTGCTCCAACAGGTCCATGTCTTCCTTGTACTAGGGACCCCCGAGCTGGAAACAGTACTGCAGGTGGGGTCTCACAAGAGCAGAGCAGAGTAGAGGGGCAGAATCACCTCCCTCGACCTGCTGGCCACACTTCTTTTTATGCAGCCCAGAATTCGATTGGCTTTCTGGACTGCCTGCGCACACTGCCAGGTCATGTCCAATTTTTCGTCCGCCAGTGTCCCCAAGTCCTTTTCTGCAGGACTGCTCTCAATCCATTCATCACCCAGTCTGTAGTGATATTGGGGATTGCCCTGACCCAGGTGCAGGACCTTGCACTTGGCCTTGTGGAACTTCATGAGGATCACATGGGCCCACTTCTCCAGCCTGTCAAGGTCCCTCTGGATGGCATCCCTTCCCTCTAGAGTATCAACTGCACCACTCAGCTTGGTGTCATCCACAATATTGCTGAGGGTGCACTCCATCCCACTATCTGTCATTAATGAAGATATTAAACAGTATTGGTCCCAGTACGGACCCTTGAGCGACACCACTCGTTACTGGTTTCCATTTGGACAGTGAGCCGTTGACTGTAATTCTTTGGATGCAGCCATCAGGCCAATTCCTTATCCATCTAGTAGTCCATCCATCAAATCCATCTCTCCCAAATTAAGAGGCAAGAATGTTGTTGGGAACCATGTCAGAGGCCTTACAGAAGTCCAGGTAGAGGGCATCAGTTGTTCTTCCCTTGTCCACTGATGCAGTCACTCCATCGTAGAAGGCCACTAGAGTAATCAGGCACAATTTGCCCTTGGTGAAGCATGTTGGCTGTCTCCAATCACCTCACTGTCTTCCATATGCTTTGACATAGCTTCCAGGAGGATCTGCTCCATGATTATACCAGGCACAGATGTGAGGCTGACTCCCAGGTTCCCAGGGTCCTCCTTATTACCCTTTTAAAAAAATGGGTGTAGTATTCTCTTTTCTTCAGTCACTGGGGACTTCACTTGACTGCCATGACCTTTCAAATATGATGGACAGTAGCTTAGCAACTATGTCTGCCAGTTCCCTCAGGACCCTGGGATGCATGTCATCAGGTACCATGGACTTGTGTATGTTCAGGTTCCTTGGGTGGTTTCAAACCTGATCTTCTCCTATGATGGGAGGGACTTTGTTCCCCCAGTTGCTGCCTTGAGGTTCAAGGACTTGAGAGATGTGGGAAGAATGATTGCCAGTGAAAACAGAGGAGGAAAAGATGATTGAGTACCTCAGCCTTCTTCGTGTCAGTTGTCACGAGCTCTCCTGTCCTGTTTATCAGAGGGGGGTGGGGGTGGTGTACGTTTTCTCTAGTCTTCCTTCTCTGACCAATGCACCTGTAGAAGCCCTTCTTATGATTCTTCACATCCCTTGCCAAATTCAGCTCCAGCTGTGCCTTAGCTTTCCTGATCCCATCCCTACGTGCCCGGGCAGCATCCCCCTATTCTTCCCAGGACGCGTGTCCCTGCCTCCACCGCCTATGCATTTCCTTCTCGCGCTTCAGCTCGACCAGAAGGTCCTTGCTCAGCCACGCTGCTCGCCTGCCTTCCTTGCCTGATTTCTTACGCGTGGGAATCGAGAGCTCTTGTGCTCTAAGGAAAACGTCCTTAAAGAGCTGCCAGTTCCCTTCTGCTCCTTTATCCCCAAGGGCAGTTTCCCAGGGGGTCCCATCCACTAGTTCTTTAAACACCTGAAATTTCGCTCTCCTAAAATTCAGAGTCTTGACTTTACTCTTCGCCTGGCCCCTATCCCTCAAGATCACTAATTCCACCAAGGCATGATCGCTGCAGCCCAGGCTGCCACCAGTCCTGACCTCTCCAATTAGCTAACCTGTGTTGGTGAGCAACAGGTCCAGTAATGCTTCTCCCCTGGTTGGGCTGTCTATCACCTAGATTAAAAAGTTATCCTCAACACACTCTAAGAGTCTC
The DNA here is from genome assembly GCF_013368605.1 of Nyctibius grandis. Classification (NCBI taxonomy): domain Eukaryota; kingdom Metazoa; phylum Chordata; class Aves; order Nyctibiiformes; family Nyctibiidae; genus Nyctibius; species Nyctibius grandis. The sequence goes on from NC_090694.1 coordinate 24,298,674, forward strand.
CAGGATCGCCTACAGCTCGCCATGCTCTTTTCCAGTAGATGTCAGGGTGGTTGAAGTCCCCCAGCAGGATCAGGGCCTGCAAGCGTGATGCTTCTGGTAGTTGAAGTAAGAACGCTTCATCAACATTCTCCCCTTGTTTGGGTGGCCTATAGTAGACACCAACCACGAGGTTTCCTTTGTTGGCTTGGCCTCTAATTTTCACCCATAAGCTCTCAACCTGTTCATCGCTATCTTTCAAAGACACCTCTGTGCAATCAATTTTTTTTTTTTTTTTTTTTTTACACAGATGGCAAGCCCCCCACCCCTCCTTCCTTGTCTGTCCCTTTACTGAGAAGAAATGGAAAGCTGATATAGAAACTGTTTGAACATAACTGCTAATTTCCTTGGTTTCCCTCACAAGTATTTGAATTTATTTTGGAATACTGACCTTATTTCTTGTCTACAAATTGTTGCCGCTTGTCTGCGGCAAGCTCCGTTTGGTTGCTGGCTGGCCTGAGGCTATCCGCACCCCAGGGCCATTGAGCACAGACACCAATGTGAGGATGCAACAAATGGCATTTATTTAACTGCGCAACAGCCTTATATAGTCGTCTTGTCCCGTACGAACTCGCGCGATACTTGCACATCCTGCTCCTTTCGCCACGCCTACCTTCCGTTACAGCCCGAGATTTTCCGGTCGCCGTACCCTAATCTACCTACATTTCCCCCTCCCCATGCTTCAAGTCATGCGAAGTAAAGCGTATCGCTGATTCTGGAGCCTTGCGTCAAAGCGTAAGCGTAACTAGCGGATACAACATCCTAAAATAGGAAAACCAAAACATGTTAGGAGAATAACTCTAACAACAACAGCAACAACTATTATGAGTTTGTCCCAAGAAAACCAAGACATTAGCCATCCCCAGACACTAGCTCCGATATCAGCTAGCCATTGCCATTTAACTGGATCCTCCTTAGCTATTTCCACAACGAGGGAACTATTTACAGTAGCGTTCCGCCCTGGCTGGAAACGTTCCCCCCAGAGCTTTGGTCCTCAACAGTACCGTGTCTGGTTATGTACCGAGCGCAGGTTCTCCAGTAAGATTCCCCTGCAACTCCTGAGATGCAAAGCAAAAGCAAGCTAATCATGAGCGCATTGTTCAAAGCTTTTGTTTCACTCAGCAACGGTCGCCGTTCCTCATCTTTCTTGGCGCCCCGCCGCTTTACCAGACTCTCTGTACTGTCATGACTCCTCACGTCTGAAGGTCGAGGCTGGTGCTGTTTCGGCTTCCCCCACAGGTACTCCTGCAAAACATAAAGCTCGGACAGCATGCATATTACTTCGGGTTAGGATTTTGTTTTAAATCAGGGCGCAAACAGCGTGTAGGGACCCACTGTATAACATCATCCCGTTTGATGGCAGCATACCCCCCTCCCGTGATGTAGCAGCTCCCAACCTGTTTCCCACTCCGCTGTCCCAGGGAACCGAACCGTGACTGGGGGGCCCACTTCTGGCACCCCTGGACCCCAATGTCGCCCAATTGGGGCACGCTCTTGGTCTCCCCGGGCAAAATGATTTAAAGAATAAAGAGGGCGATGTAAAATGTGAGATTGGTAGTCGACAGGAATTACGTCTGGGAATTCTTCCCCCTCCCCAAGAATCTCAACCCTGTGTCCTAGCATCTGATCAGCGCGCTCCACAATGGCCTGCCCGGTAGAATTATACGGAATGCCGTGTTTGAGCGTGAAACCCCACCGCTGACACCACTGACGTGTGGTATGAGCAATAAAACAGGGGCCATTATCAGTTTTGATCTCAACAGGTAGGCCTAGCCAAGCAATTGCAAGATTCCAATGTAGCTGAATGGAGCGTACTGTTTGTTTCCGATGCGGGGTGGCCACAATCATCATACTGTAAGTGTCCACACGCCTCTATATTAGTTCTGATTGGCTTATGCTAAAAAGCTATATCTTGCAGGTGCAGCATTCTTTCTTATTTTTCAACTTCCCCCATATCTTGTTGGTCTCATAGCCAAGGCCCTTGTTCTGTATTATGATTGGCTAGTTCATCACCACCCCATTACCACCCCCTGGACATGCCTGGACATAGCTCGTTCAGTAGCTCGTTCCCACCATTGTCCCGTGGGAACCCCACAATTCCCCCTTTTTGTTTTTGAACGAGCTATGTCTTGTCCTGTCCTTTTTGTTTTTGTTTCTTACTCAAACCCGGTTCCCTGTGTCTCGCAGAGCCCAGTCAGAGAATCCCAGCCTTGGTTACCCATAAATCCTGCTCTCTGTTGTTGTGCCAAAAAGGCTGTATTGACCATTCGTTGCACAGTTTTCTGCAAACATGCAAACAAACAGGGTAACACAAGTAGGATAATGCCTATTATAAACATTCCCATAAGCAGACTCTATCTACAAAACATGCAGTTTACTTCAGAACACACTGTTATTCTCTATTATTCTAGCTGAAAGGAAAATTACTGACAGGAAAGCTGATTCTGTTTAAAGGTAACACAGATCAGGCCTTTTAGAGCCTACTCTGAGGCCTACTCTTGCTAAACCGTTGCTAAACCATCCGGTATCAATTTCCCCCTTTGGAAGTAGTTAGATTTATTATCTCACTACTTCCATATACTATTCTCAATGATTGTCTTAACACAACCCACGCAGATCCCTATGATAACTATAATCACAACTACATAAACTATTCCCTCTAACAATGTGGCTAACCATCCTTTTAGAGACAATCCACCGTACTCCTGCGCCTGTAGAGACAGAAGCATAACCTCGACCCATTAGTAATAGTTCCCCTGGTCCCAACCATTCGTTAGTACCTGGTTCCCTATACCACACTTTGCCTTTGTTTTTCACATAGCTTGCTCCCTGTCAAACTGCCTCCCAATGTATTACAATTGGGGGTCGCTCCTTATCTCCTGCTAAAGTTAAATGGTTAAGTACATAAACAGCTTTTGCAAGTCTCTCAGAAGGTTCAGTCACCTCTCCCCCTTTTTGTTTTCGCAGCTGTTTCAATGTACTATGAGCACGTTCCACAATCGTCTGACCCGTAGGCGAATGAGGAATCCCAGTGACATGTGTAATGCCCCATAGTTGACAAAATTGACGAAAACTCTGTGAACAGTATGCTGGTCCATTATCAGTCTTAAGTTGTTGTGGAACCCCAAGACTTGCAAAGCAAGCAAGTAAATGTCGTTTGACATGACGACCTGTTTCCCCAGTTTGTGCTGTTGCCCATATTACATGTGAAAACGTATCAACAGATACATGAACATATTTGAGCCTTCCAAATTCTGCAATGTGAGTAACATCCATTTGCCACAGTTGCAACGCACTCAATCCTCGAGGATTTACCCCTATTCCAATTCCCATGCCAATTTTCTGACAACTAGGACAAACACTAACTAATTCACGTGCTTGTGCCATGGTGAGGTGAAATCGTTTCGCTAACATTTTCGCTGATTGATGAAAGAATTGATGGGATAGGCGCACTTGTTCAAATAAATTTGGTGATATTTGCGTATAGGACACAAGTGTGTCTGCTTTATTATTTCCAATGCTCGAACCTTGATCAAATTGATGACTACAAATGTGAGTGACAAAATAAGGTACCTCTCTGAGGTTTATTGGCTGATGCAGCTGTAGCAAAATAGTGTAAAGTCGCATATTCTTCACTGGTCGTATAAAAGCTCTTTCAATTCGATTTACAATGCCTGCTGCATAAAGAGAGTCTGTTACAATATTTACAGGTAAGCCCTTCCATTTTACAAAGACCTGATATATTGCAAAAAATTCAAGTGTCTGCAATGAGTCCTCAGTTTGTCCTGACATTTGCAATGTTTCCGTTGTCCATCCTCTTGTCAGGTAATGTGATCACTTTCCTGCATCAGTAAAAACAGTTAGTCCAGTCACAGATATCTCTGATCTGATAGGTTTTTCTTCCCAATCCTGTTTTCAAATAAACTGTAGCTTTTTATCTTTTGGCAAATGTGTTAACAATTGTCCAGTAAAGTCCTGTAAGGCCATTTGAAAAAGAGTTGACTGATTTGTAAACCACTGTAGATATTCCTTTCTGATAGGTAAATAGATAGCATCTGAGTCTAGTCCAGTAACGTCTAGTCCGGTAATGTCTGTAATTCTTTTACGCACTTTGACAAGCAATTGTGCTATTGCTTCCACTCTGGTACAAATTGTTGTTTTAGGATGAAAAAGGCGGAAAAACCCATTCTATGATTTGCTGTTTAATGTCCGGCACCTGCACAGTCATTGTAGTAGAATTTGTAAGGTCAGAAAGCAAAGAGTCCACTCGAGCATTGCCTTCTACAATAAACCCAGGCAAATTAGTATGATTTCTTACATATAAAACATAAAACAATGCAGTTCGGATTTGAATTTCTTGCCACAGAGCTCGCAGCAATTCAAAAACACACTGATTACATATATGCTCTATAACAGATCTATCCAATTGCTTTATAATGCCAGCTACATATGCTGAATCAGTAATCAAATTAAAGGGAATGGGAAAATTCTGAAATATTTTGAATACAGCTCGTAATTCTACCACCTGAGGTGAACCCTTTTGTTGTACTACCGTAGATTCCCACTTGCCATCAGAATACCAGACAAGGCCCGCCTTGCCTGTGTTCCCAGATCCATCCGTAAAAATGGTAATTCCATCCACAAGAGTGTCTGCGCACCACACTCCTGTGGCAATTGGAAGTTCTGCACTCAATTTTATAACAGGATGGGAGGGCAAGTGGTAAACAACCTGTCCCAAGAAATTCTCCATAGCTGTTTGCAAAGCAAAGCTATTAGCCATATACCACTCAAAATATTGAGCTGCAATAGGAACGGTTAGTGATGCAGGGATCTCTGTCCACAAGCTCCCGACATCGCATCCGTCCTTTGATGAATAATCTGTGCCAATAGCTCTGTAACGAATCTGATCATTCTGAATTCCATTGACCAATTATTGCATACGGAATTTGCCTATCAAACAAAGTGATAATTTGTATTTTCTGATTCAAATCAATACGATGTATAAATTTGGAATGTAGCCTGCTTTCTATTTCTGTAATCAGTTGCTGTACCTCTGCAGTAGTCTGTCGTGGTGCTGTTAAATTTGTGTCCCCTGCTAACAATTGGAATAGAGACTGCAATTGTGACGACGTAAGCCCCAAGTACGGCCGCAGCCATAACTTGAGCCTTATGTTCCACAGTACCCACTTTTGCACATGCCTTTATCATAGCATTCAAATCTGTTTTTCCAGGTAAAGCTTCAATGATCTTTTGACAATCAGCATTAGCATAATCCCTGTTTGCCACAGGTCCAAGGCTTGGCAGCCACGCAGGTTAACCCTGCGTGGAAACACCAGTCCTGCGCTCCCTGCGGTTCGGGCTGCGAGTTAACTGCTTAGGCCTGGAACTGGTTGGGAAGATTCATTTGTGTCAGCACACGGTTCCCCCCCGCGTTCTTTCTCCAGTTTCCCTGCACTCTGCAGTTGGTTGTTATCAGCTGACCTTGAGCATTATACTGAGACCTGCACAGCTTCACAAAATGCCTCAGCTTCCCACAGCAATGACACATCAAAACAGAGTTATCTCTCCCACTCAGCTTCAACTTCTTAAGGCAGTTTTTCTTAAAGTGACCTTCCTGTTCGCATGTATAACAACGATGAACTACCTTAACTGCCGCCGCAAAAGTTTTTGCTAAATGCTCCATCTGAAATGTGGTGGTTCCTACTTTCCCGCAAGCATCCATTAGCTCAGTTAAGGTGGGGTTACGATTTGCCATCCCTGCAACAACTTTCCTGCAGTCCTCACCCGCGTTGTCCTTCGCTAACTGTAGTGGCAATGCTTCTTTTATAATTTTCCAATCTAACAGTTGCCAAATATTTCTTCCCTCAGGACCCGCACCCACAATCACCGGATATGCTTGTGGAATTATAACTCCTTCTAATAACGCATCTCGAATGACCCCTTTCCATTTCACTCCTCCCTCACCTCCCCCCCCTTCCCCTGTATACGCGGGCGGACGCTGACCCTCTCCCTCACCTCCCACATTACCAGATGGACGCAAACCTCCCCCCCCGCCCTGATCTAAAGGTGGAGTAGGGAGTTGTAAAGGAGGTTGAGGTGGCCCTAATACTTGTCCCGAACACAGAGGGGGGTTTTGGGGGAGACATAGTCACGTGTCCCGAGGCGTTGGCTGAACGATGCTGCTGCAATTCCGTCTTTAATTCTTCCAGTCGTCTACCAAGCTCTGTCATGTCAATTGAGCACTGACACCAATGTGAGGATGCAACAAATGGCATTTATTTAACTGCGCAACAGCCTTATATAGTCGTCTTGTCCCGTACGAACTCGCGCGACACTTGCACATCCTGCTCCTTTCGCCACGCCTACCTTCCGTTACAGCCCGAGATTTTCTGGTCGCCGTACCCTAATCTACCTACAACAAATGTTTTCAACAGAGCTGCAGTGTTTTAAATTTTAGTACAAGTTCTGCAGCCTTGTATTCCATTTGCTTATTGCTATTTCCTTGTAAGGCCTGTCAAGTTGATAATACATTGCCTTCAACTACAATATAATGTATTGTAGGCTAGAACTTAAGGAAAAAAAGAGAGCCTATTTGCTCTGCAAGAAGGGTCGGGTAACTCGGGAGTTCTATAGGGACGTGGCCAGGTCGTGTAGGGAGAAGATTAGAAGGGCTAAAGCTCAGTTAGAGCTTGATTTGGCTGATACAGTCAAAGATAACAAAAAAAGCTTTTACAAATACATTAACAGCAAAAGGAGGGTCAAGGAGAGCCTCCACCACTTGCTGAATGAGGAGGGTAGTGTAGTGTCAGGGGATGAGGAAAAGGCAGAGGTGCTCAATGCCTTCTTTGCCTCGGTCTTTAATGTTAAGATCGGTTGTCCTCAGGAGACTCGGCCCCCAGAGCCTGAAGTTAGGGACGGGGGGCTGTGTGAACCTCCTGTAATCCAGGAGGAGACGGTTAGTGACCTGCTGTGCCAGTTGGACACCCACAAGGCTATGGGCCCGGATGGGATTCACCCCAGAGTAATGAAGAAACTGGCAAATGAACTTGCCAAACCACTCTCATTATCTACCAGCAGTCCTGGTTAACTGGAGAAGTTCCAGCTGACTGGAAATTAGCAAATGTAATGCCCATCTATAAGAAGGGTCAGAAGGATGATCCGGGGAACTATAGGCCTGTCAGCCTGACCTCGGTGCCAGGCAAGGTGATGGAACAGATCATCCTGAGTGCCATTACATGGCACATGCAGGACAATCGGGGCATCGGGGCCAGCCAACATGGATTCATGAAAGGCAGGTCCTGCTTGACCAACCTGGTCTCCTTCTATGACCAAGTGACCCGCTTAGTAGATGAGGGCAGGGCTGTGGATGCAGTCTATCTAGACTTCAGTAAGGCATTCGACACTGTCTCCCACAGCATCCTCCTAGACAAACTGGCTGCTCGGGGCTTGGATGGGTGGACTTTTCAATGGGTTAAAAACTCGCTGGATGGCCGAGCCCAGAGACTGGTGGTGAATGGGGCAAAGTCCAACTGGCGGCCGGTCACTAGCGGTGTTCCCCAGGGCTCAGTTCTGGGGCCGGTGCTGTTCAATATCTTTATAGATGACCTAGACGTAGGGATTGAGTGCACCCTCAGCAAATTTGCAGATGACACCAAGCTGGGTGGGAGTGTCGATCTGCTGGAGGGTAGGAAGGCCCTACAGAGGGATCTGGACAGGTTAGGTAGATGGGCCGAGACCAACGGCATGAGGTTCAACAAGAACAAGTGCCGGGTCTTACACTTCGGCCACAACAACCCCATGCAGCGCTACAGGCTGGGGGAAGAGTGGTTAGAAAGCGGCCCGGCGGAAAGAGACCTGGGGGTGCTGATCGACAGCTGGCTAAACATGAGCCAGCAGTGTGCCCAGGTGGCCAAGAAGGCCAATGGCATCCTGGCCTCTATTAGGAATAGTGTAGCCAGCCGGTCTAGGGAAGTGATCGTCCCTCTGTACTCGGCACCGGTGAGGCCGCATCTTGAGTACTGTGTCCAGTTCTGGGCCCCGCACTTCAAGAAAGATGTTGAGGTGTTGGAGCGAGTCCAGAGGAGGGCGACCAAGCTGGTGAAGGGTCTGGAGGGTCTGACCTACGAGGAACGGCTGAGGGAGCTGGGGTTGTTTAGCCTGGAGAAGAGGAGGCTCAGAGGTGACCTTGTTGCAGTCTACAACTACCTGAAGGGAGGTTGTAGTGAAGTGGGAGTTGACCTCTTCTCCCGGGCAGCTAGCGATAGGACAAGAGGACACAGCCTCAAGCTTTGCCAGGGGAGGTTCAGGTTGGACATTAGGAAGAATTTCTTTTCAGAAAGGGTTATTAGACATTGGAATGGGCTGCCCAGGGAGGTGGTGGAGTCACCATCTCTGGATGTGTTTAAGAAAAGACTGGACATGGCACTTAGTGCCATGGTCTAGTCGACAGGGTGGTGTCAGGGCAACGGTTGGACTCGATGATCCCTGAGGTCTCTTCCAACCTGGTTGGTTGATTCTGTGATAATAAACATCTCAGAGATATTTCCCTTGCTTTGCAGATGTGTAGGTAGATTAGCGTACGGCGACCGGAAAATCTCGGGCTGTAACGGAAGGTAGGCGTGGCGAAAGGAGCAGGATGTGCAAGTATCGCGCGAGTTCGTACGGAACAAGACGACTATATAAGACTGTTGCGCAGTTAAATAAACGCCATTTGTTGCATCCTCATATTGGTGTCAGTGCTCAATGGCCCTGGGGTGCGGATAGCCTCAGGCCAGCCAGCAACCGAACGGAGCTTGCCGCAGACAAGCGGCAACAAATGGTGACCCCGACGTGATTGCTGGGCTGGCGGACTGCAGGCGGTCGGAGTGGGTTCGCGAACCATGGAAACCTTGATAAAGGTGATTTCGTTACTGGGCGGGGAATTTAAGATTTCTGTGAAATCGAAAGACGTAGCCCAGTGTGTGGACCGTCTCGTTAAAGAGGGGGTGGTGGCAGGACCGGCTGATTGTTTACAGCCGAATACCTGGGAGCGGTGCTCGATGAAGCTCGCTGAGCAAGCTATGGCAGCGGGTTCTGCCAAAGAATTAAAAACATGGGGAGTTATCTTGTGGCTGCTACGGGCTGCGCGGGAGGACTGGGCGACATGGGATGCGGCTCGGACGTGTTTACATGGGGTCTACCCTGACCAAGACAGAAGTGGCAGTGGTGAAACTCCTCCAACATATACTCTCTGAGAGAGGAATTAAATACGACGAAGCTGCGTTAAAGCAGTTACTGTTCTGGGCAAAAGATAGAGGACATTTTACAACCTTTAATGATGTCTTTGAAGTGCCTTTATGGGAGAAGATTGGTGACTCTCTCTGGAATGCGGTGTCAAGTGGTGATAAGGAAGCCTTTAAATTGTCTGCTACTTGGAGGCTGGTTAGCGAAGCGTTAAAAGGAATAAAAGCAGAGAGAGAAGTCACACATACAGCTTTTATAGCTTTAGGACCGCAGATGTCTACTACCCCCTCACTGTTTGCGGGATCAAAACCTCCCACGGCCCCGGTGGCTGTACCGGTGGCAGCTCCTTTATCGCCGTCGATACGGACGGCTCCGAAAAAAGCTGAGGAGTGGGGAGCGAGTAAAATAGATACAGATCCATTAGAACCGGTAGTGCGCCCTAAAACACGAACTCGATTTGGACTAATTGATTCAGATGCTGAACAGGAGACTTGGCCGAAACCCCCTCCGAAACCCCCTCCTCCTCTCATTGATCTCTCTACGGATGAGGCTGAGCAGGAGGACAAGAAGGAGGGTAAACCTGCTTTGTATCCACCTTTACCGGATTCGCCATTTACGGAGTCAGCAGTACCAGAGTCACAAGGACTTAAAGGACTGTTACCATCACGAAATGGACACGAACTTGACATGACAGAGCTTGGTAGACGACTGGAAGAATTAAAGACGGAATTGCAGCAGCATCGTTCAGCCAACGCCTCGGGACACGTGACTATGTCTCCCCCAAAACCCCCCTCTGTGTTCGGGACAAGTATTAGGGCCACCTCAACCTCCTTTACAACTCCCTACTCCACCTTTAGATCAGGGCGGGGGGGGAGGTTTGCGTCCATCTGGTAATGTGGGAGGTGAGGGAGAGGGTCAGCGTCCGCCCGCGTATACAGGGGAAGGGGGGGGAGGTGAGGGAGGAGTGAAATGGAAAGGGGTCATTCGAGATGCGTTATTAGAAGGAGTTATAATTCCACAAGCATATCCGGTGATTGTGGGTGCGGGTCCTGAGGGAAGAAATATTTGGCAACTGTTAGATTGGAAAATTATAAAAGAAGCATTGCCACTACAGTTAGCGAAGGACAACGCGGGTGAGGACTGCAGGAAAGTTGTTGCAGGGATGGCAAATCGTAACCCCACCTTAACTGAGCTAATGGATGCTTGCGGGAAAGTAGGAACCACCACATTTCAGATGGAGCATTTAGCAAAAACTTTTGCGGCGGCAGTTAAGGTAGTTCATCGTTGTTATACATGCGAACAGGAAGGTCACTTTAAGAAAAACTGCCTTAAGAAGTTGAAGCTGAGTGGGAGAGATAACTCTGTTTTGATGTGTCATTGCTGTGGGAAGCTGAGGCATTTTGTGAAGCTGTGCAGGTCTCAGTATAATGCTCAAGGTCAGCTGATAACAACCAGCTGCAGAGTTCAGGGAAACTGGAGAAAGAACGCAGGGGGGAACCATGTGCTGACACAAATGAATCTTCCCAACCAGTTCCAGGCCTAAGCAGTTACCTCACAGCCCGAACCGCAGGGAGCGCAGGACTGGTGTTTCCACGCAGGGTTAACCTGCGTGGCTGCCAAGCCTTGGACCTGTGGCAAACAGGGATTATGCTAATGCTGATTGTCAAAAGATCATTGAAGCTTTACCTGGAAAAACAGATTTGAATGCTATGATAAAGGCATGTGCAAAAGTGGGTACTGTGGAACATAAGGCTCAAGTTATGGCTGTGGCCGTACTTGGGGCTTACGTCATCACAATTGCAGTCTCTATTCCAATTGTTAGCAGGGGACACAAATTTAACAGCACCACGACACACTAAAGTGCAGAGGTACAGCAACTGATTACAGAAGTAGAAAGCAGGCTACATTCCAAATTTGTACATCGTATTGATTTGAATCAGGAAATGCAAATTATCACTTTGTTTGATAGGCAAATTCTGTATGCAATAATTGGTCAATGGAATTCAGAATAATCAGATTTGCTACATGTATTGGAATTGGTTGTTTCTACCTTTAAGAACAAAGAAAACTGTCTCCATGATTGCAGAGTTATTGGCACAGATTATCATCAAAGGACGGATGCGATGTTGGGAGCTTGTGGCCAGAGATCCCTGCATCACTAACCGTTCCTATTGCAGCTCAATATTTTGAGTGGTATATGGCTAATAGCTTTGCTTTGCAAACAGCTATGGAGAATTTCTTGGGACAGGTTGTTTACCACTTGCCCTCCCATCCTGTTATAAAATTGAGTGCAGAACTTCCAATTGCCACAGGAGTGTGGTGCGCAGACACTCTTGTGGATGGAATTACCATTTTTACGGATGGATCTGGGAACACAGGCAAGGCGGGCCTTGTCTGGTATTCTGATGGCAAGTGGGAATCTACGGTAGTACAACAAAAGGGTTCACCTCAGGTGGTAGAATTACGAGCTGTATTCAAAATATTTCAGAATTTTCCCATTCCCTTTAATTTGATTACTGATTCAGCATATGTAGCTGGCATTATAAAGCAATTGGATAGATCTGTTATAGAGCATATATGTAATCAGTGTGTTTTTGAATTGCTGCGAGCTCTGTGGCAAGAAATTCAAATCCGAACTGCATTGTTTTATGTTTTATATGTAAGAAATCATACTAATTTGCCTGGGTTTATTGTAGAAGGCAATGCTCGAGTGGACTCTTTGGTTTCTGACCTTACAAATTCTACTACAATGACTGTGCAGGTGCCGGACATTAAACAGCAAATCATAGAATGGGTTTTTCCACCTTTTTCATCCTAAAACAACAATTTGTACCAGAGTGGAAGCAATAGCACAATTGCTTGTCAAAGTGCGTAAAAGAATTACAGACATTACCGGACTAGACTCAGATGCTATCTATTTACCTATCAGAAAGGAATATCTACAGTGGTTAACAAATCAGTCAACTCTTTTTCAAATGGCCTTACAGGACTTTACTGGACAATTGTTAACACATTTGCCAAAAGATAAAAAGCTACAGTTTATTTGAAAACAGGATTGGGAAGAAAAACCTATCAGATCAGAGATACCTGTGACTGGACTAACTGTTTTTACTGATACAGGAAAGTGATCACATTCAGCAGTTATTACCTGACAAGAGGATGGACAACGGAAACATTGTAAATTCTCAGGACAAACTGAGGACTCATTGCAGACACTTGAATTTTTTGCGATATATCAGGTTTTTGTAAAATGGAAGGATTTACCTGTCAATATTGTAACAGACTCTCTTTATGCAGCAGGCATTGTAAATCGAATTGAAAGAGCTTTTATACGACCAGTGAAAAATATGCGACTTTACACCATTTTGCTACAGTTGCATCAAGCAATAAACCTCAGAGAGATACCTTATTTTGTCACCCACATTTGTAGTCATCAATTTGATCAAGGTTTGAGCATTGGAAATAATAAAACAGACACACTTGTGTCCTATATGCAAATATCACCAAATTTATTTGAACAAGTACACCTATCCCATCAATTCTTTCATCAATCAGCGAAAATGTTAGCAAACCGATTTCACCTCACCATGGCACAAGCACGTGAATTAGTTAGTGCTTGTCCTAGTTGTCAGAAAATTGGCATGGGAATTGGAATAGGGGTAAATCCTCGAGGGTTGAGTGCGTTACAACTGTGGCAAATGGATGTTACTCACATTGCAGAATTTGGAAGGCTCAAATATGTTCATGTATCTGTTGATACGTTTTCACATGTAATATGGGCAACAGCACAAACTGGGGAAACAGGTCGTCATGTCAAACGACATTTACTTGCTTGCTTTGCAAATCTTGGGGTTCCATAACAATTTAAGACTGATAATGGACCAGCATACTGTTCATAGATTTTTCGTCAATTTTGTCAACTATGGGGCATTACACATGTCACTGGGATTCCTCATTCGCCTACGGGTCAGACGATTGTGGAACGTGCTCATAGTACATTGAAACAGCTTCTGCAAAAACAAAAAGGGGGAGAGGAAACTGAACCTTCTGAGAGACTTGCAAAAGCTGTTTATGTACTTAACCATTTAACTTTAGCAGGAGATAAGGAGCGACCCCCAATTGTAATACATTGGGAGGCAGTTTGACAGGGAGCAAGCTATGTGAAAAACAAAGGCAAAGTGTGGTATAGGGAACCAGGTACTAACGAATGGTTGGGACCAGGGGAACTATTACTAATGGGTCGAGGTTATGCTTCTGTCTCTACAGGCGCAGGAGTACGGTGGATTGTCTCTAAAAGGATGGTTAGCCACATTGTTAGAGGGAATAGTTTATGTAGTTGTGATTATAGTTATCATAGGGATCTGCGTGGGTTGTGTTAAGACAATCATTGAGAATAGTATATGGAAGTAGTGAGATAATAAATCTAACTACTTCCAAAGGGGGAAATTGATACCGGATGGTTTAGCAACGGTTTAGCAAGAGTAGGCCTCAGAGTAGGCTCTAAAAGGCCTGATCTGTGTTACCTTTAAACAGAATCAGCTTTCCTGTCAGTAATTTTCCTTTCAGCTAGAATAATAGAGAATAACAGTGTGTTCTGAAGTAAACTGCATGTTTTGTAGATAGAGTCTGCTTATGGGAATGTTTATAATAGGCATTATCCTACTTGTGTTACCCTGTTTGTTTGCATGTTTGCAAAAAACTGTGCAACGAATGGTCAATACAGCCTTTTTGGCACAACAAAAGAGAGCAGGATTTATGGGTAACCAAGGCTGGGATTCTCTGACCGGGCTCTGCGAGACACAGGGAACCGTGTTTGAGTAAGAAACAAAAACAAAAAGGACAGGACAAGACATAGCTCGTTCAAAAACAAAAAGGGGGAATTGTGGGGTTCCCACGGGACAATGGTGGGAACGAGCTACTGAACGAGCTATGTCCAGGCATGTCCAGGGGGTGGTAATGGGGTGGTGATGAACTAGCCAATCATAACACAGAACAAGGGCCTTGGCTATGAGACCAACAAGATATGGGGGAAGTTGAAAAATAAGAAAGAATGCTGCACCTGCAAGATATAGCTTTTTAGCATAAGCCAATCAGAACTAATATAGAGGCGCGTGGACACTTACAGTATGATGATTGTGGCCACCCCGCATCGGAAACAAACAGTACGCTCCATTCAGCTACATTGGAATCTTGCAATAGCTTGGCTAGGCCTACCTGTCGAGATCAAAACTGATAATGGCCCCTGTTTTATTGCTCATACCACACGTCAGTGGTGTCAGCGGTGGGGTTTCACGCTCAAACACGGCATTCCGTATAATTCTACCAGGCAGGCCATTGTAGAGCGCGCTAATCAGACGCTAAAACACAGAATTAAGATTCTTGGGGAGGGGGAAGGATTCCCAGACGTAATTCCTGTCGACTACCAATCTCACATTTTACATCGCGCTCTTTATTCTTTAAATCATTTTGCCCGGGGAGACCAAGAGCGTGCCCCAATTGAGCGACATTGGGGTCCAGGGGTGCCAGAAGTGGGCCCCCCAGTCAAGGTTCGGTTCCCTGGGACAGCGGAGTGGGAAACAGGTTGGGAGCTGCTACATCACGGGAGGGGGTATGCTGCCATCAAACGGGATGATGTTATACAGTGGGTCCCTACACGCTGTTTGCGCCCTGATTTAAAACAAAATCCTAACCCGAAGTAATATGCATGCTGTCCGAGCTTTATGTTTTGCAGGAGTACCTGTGGGGGAAGCCGAAACAGCACCAGCCTCGACCTTCAGACGTGAGGAGTCATGACAGTACAGAGAGTCTGGTAAAGCGGCGGGGCGCCAAGAAAGATGAGGAACGGCGACCGTTGCTGAGTGAAACAAAAGCTTTGAACAATGCGCTCATGATTAGCTTGCTTTTGCTTTGCATCTCAGGAGTTGCAGGGGAATCTTACTGGAGAACCTGGGCTCGGGATGTTGTATCCTCCAGCTACGCTTACGCTTTGACGCAAGGCTCCAGAATCAGCGATACGCTTTACTTCGCATGACTTGAAGCGTGGGGAGGGGGAAATGTAGGTAGATTAGGGTACGGCGACCGGAAAATCTCGGGCTGTAACGGAAGGTAGGCGTGGCAAAAGGAGCAGGATGTGTCATTATCGCGCGAGTTTGTACAGGACAAGATGACTATATAAGGCTGTTGCGCAGTTAAATAAACGCCATTTGTTGCATCCTCACATTGGTGTCAGTGCTCAATGGCCCTGGGGTGCGGATAGCCTCAGGCCAGCCAGCAATCGAACGGAGCTTGCCGCAGACAAGCGACAACACAGATGGACATAAAGCAATAGATATAATTTAGCCTGATATTTTGTAAATGCTAAAACAACACTTTATTTGCAAGGCAGAAGTAAATATAAAGTGAAAGCACTATCCCTTTTCAAATCACAGAATCACAGAATCACAGAATCACAGAATCACAGAATCACAGAATCACAGAATCACAGAATCACAGAATCACAGAATCACAGAATCACAGAATGTTAGGGATTGGAAGGGACCTCGAAAGATCATCTAGTCCAATCCCCCTGCCGGGGCAGGATTGCCTAGACCATATCACACAGGAACGCGTCCAGGCGGGTTTTGAATGTCTCCAGAGAAGGAGACTCCACAACCTCTCTGGGCAGCCTGTTCCAGTGTTCAGTCACCCTTACAGTAAAGAAGTTTTTCCTCAAATTTAAGTGGAACCTCCTGTGCTCCAGCTTGCACCCATTGCCCCTTGTCCTGTCAAGGGATGTCACTGAGAAGAGCCTGGCTCCATCCTCTTGACACTTGCCCTTTACATATTTATAAACATTAATGAGGTCACCCCTCAGTCTCCTCTTCTCTAAGCTAAAGAGACCCAGCTCCCTCAGCCTCTCCTCATAAGGGAGATGTTCCACCCCCTTAATCATCTTTGTGGCTCTGCGCTGGACTCTCTCTAGCAGTTCCCTGTCCTTCTTGAACTGAGGGGCCCAGAACTGGACACAATACTCCAGATGCGGCCTCACCAGGGCAGAGTAGAGGGGGAGGAGAACCTCTCTCGACCTGCTAACCACACCCCTTCTAATACACCCCAGGATGCCATTGGCCTTCTTGGCCACAAGGGCACACTGCTGGCTCATGGTCATCCTGTTGTCCACTAGGACCCCCAGGTCCCTTTCCCCTACACTGCTCTCCAACAGCTCTGTCCCCAACTTGTACTGGTACATGGGGTTGTTCTTGCCCAGATGCAGGACTCTACACTTGCCCTTGTTATATTTCATTAAATTTCTCCCCGCCCAACTCTCCAGCCTGTCCAGGTCTCTCTGAATGGCTGCACAGCCTTCCGGCGCGTCAGCCACTCCTCCCAGTTTTGTGTCATCAGCGAACTTGCTGACAGCGCACTCTAATCCCTCATCCAAGTCATTAATGAATATATTGAATAGAACTGGTCCCAGAACCGACCCTTGCGGAACTCCGCTAGACACAGACCTCCAACTGGACTCTGTCCCGCTGACCACTACTCTCTGGCTTCTTTCCTTCAGCCAGTTCACAATCCACCTCACTACCCGATCATCCAGACCACACTTCCTCAGTTTAGCTGCGAGGATGCTGTGGGAGACCGTGTCAAACGCTTTACTGAAATCGAGATAGACCACATCCACAGCTTTACCATCATCTATCCACCGGGTAACATCCTCATAAAAGGCTATCAAGTTGGTTGAGCAAGACTTCCCGTTGGTGAAGCCATGTTGACTGCCCCTAATGATCCCCCTATCCTTGATGTGCCTAGAGACAGCACCAAGAACAAGTTGCTCCATCACCTTTCCGGGGATGGAGGTGAGGCTGACCGGTCTATAGTTACCCGGGTCCTCCTTCCTGCCCTTTTTGAAGACTGGAGTGACATTCGCTTTCCTCCAGTCCTCAGGCACCTCTCCTGTTGCCCATGACTTAGCAAAGATGATGGAGAGTGGCCTAGCAATGACTTCCGCCAGCTCCCTCAGCACCCGCGGGTGCATCCCATCAGGGCCCATGGATTTATGGACATCCAGGTTGCTTAATTGGTCCCTGACCCAGCCCTCATCAACCAAGACAGATTCCTCCTCTATCCTGACTTCTTCTGAGGCCGCAGGGGTCCAGGGATCCTCAGGACAGCCTCCAGCAGTATAGACAGAGGCAAAGAAGGCATTCAGTAACTCCGCCTTCTTTTTATCCTCTGTCTCCAGGACCCCCACCTCATTCATCAGTGGGCCTACATTGCCTCTAGTGTTGGCTTTACCTGCAATGTATTTGAAGAAGCCCTTTCTGTTGTCCTTGACCTCTCTTGCAAGGTTTAATTCCAAGGAGGCCTTAGCTTTCCTAGTTGCCTCCCTACATCCTCTGACAACAGACTTATATTCCTCCCAAGTGGCCAGCCCCTCCTTCCACGATCTGTACACCTTCTTCTTCCACTTGAGTTTGCCCAGCAGTTCCCTGTTCAACCATGCAGGTCTCCTGGTACCCTTCCTTGACTTCCTACCTGTTGGGATGCTCTGATCTTGAGCTCGGAAGACGCAGTCCTTAAACGCTAACCAACTATCTTGGGCCCCCTTACCTTCTAGTACCCTGTCCCATGGGATTTCCCCTAGCAATTGCCTGAAAAGGCCAAAGTTGGCCCTCCTGAAGTTCAGGGTTGTGATTCTGCTAGCTATTCTGTTCCTGCCACATGAGATCCTGAACTCTACCATCTCATGGTCGCTACAACCAAGGCTGCCCTCAACCTTCACCTCTTCCACCAGACCCTCCTTGTTAGTGAGGATCAGATCCAGCAGCGCTCCTCTCCTAGTTGGCTCATCCACCATTTGCATCAGAAAGTTATCATCAATGCACTGGAGGAACCTCCTGGACTGAGGATGGCTGGCTGAGTAGGCCTCCCAGCAAATATCAGGGTAGTTGAAATCCCCCACAACCACCAGGCCCTGTAATTGAGAGACTGCTCTCAGCTGCCTGTAGAAGGCCTCATCACCGTCCTCATCCTGATCCGGTGGCCTGTAATAGACACACACAACAGTATCACCCCTGCCAGCCTGCCCCTTAATTCGCACCCACAAACTCTCAACTCGCTCCTGATCCGCCTCTGGACAGAACTCAATACATTCTAGCTGCTCACTCACATAAAGAGCAACTCCACCACCTCTCCTTAGTGGCCTGTCTTTCCTGAACAGGACATAGCCATCCATGACCACATTCCAGTCATGCGAGGCGTCCCACCAAGTCTCTGTAATTGCCACTAGATCATAGCCCCCTGACCGAACACGGATTTCTAACTCCTCCTGCTTATTCCCCATGCTGCGTGCATTGGTGTACAGGCATTTCAGGGAGCAAGCTGGGCACACCGATTTCATCCCAGATTCACCCCCTGATTTCACCCCAGGGGGATGGGGGGCCTCCTGGTCTACCTCCACACTAGAGCATTGCCCCAGTGGTGCAAGCCCAGCTACCACCCCATCCCCCTTCGAATCTAGTTTAAAGCTCTCCGAATGAGCCCTGCTAATTCCTGTCCCAGAACCCTTTTGCCCCTACGACATAAACCTTTCCCATGTATCACTGTCACGCCTGTTGTCTTATAAAACCAGCCATTATCAAAGAACCCAAAGCCCTGCCTGTAGCACCAGTCTCGTAGCCAGGCATTAATAGAGAGAATCCTACTATTCCATCCCACGTCATCACCTGAAAATGGAAGGAGGGAGGAGAAAACAACTTGTGCCCCAGACTCTTTCACCAACCGTCCTAGGGCCTTGTAGTCTTTCTTCATCCCCCTCAGACTACGGGATGCAGCTTCTTCCCCACCTGTCTGGAAGATCAGCAGGGGGTAGTAGTCTGTGGCCTTCACCAGGTTGGGGAGTTGCCTGGTGATATCCCTGATTCGGGCTCCAGGCAGGCTGCAGACCTCCCTGTGATGGGGGTCAGCTCTGCCTATTGGGCCCTCAGTTCCCTTTAGGAAGGAGTCTCCAACCACTAAAACTCTTCTCTTCTTCCTTGTGGAGGAGGTAGCTATACGCCCGTCAGGTTTTTCTGACTGTGGTGGGACCTCTGATATAGGTTGCCTCTCCACCACATCCCCATTGGACCGGCTGCATTCCACTAGGGCTTCATATCTATTGCTCAGAGGCACCTGTGGAGGCAAGGTAGGCAAGGAGGGCACTCGCCTTTTGCCACGGCCATAGACTTGTCTCCACTCACTCCTCCCCTCTAGGTTACTGTTTTCCACCTGAGAGGGGCAGAGTACAGGGGTCCCTCGATCCTGGGAGCTCTCCGGCAGGTGCTCCCATGTTTGTTGCAGGGAGGGCAGAGCCTGGCTCCACCAGTCTATCTCCATTTCAGCCTCCCTAATGCTCCTAAGCCTTTCTACTTCGGCTTGAAGCCTTTCAACCTGGTTTTGCAGCTGTGCCGCTCGGCCAAGCAGATCATCTACTTGCTCACAGCCCCCTGACACCACAGAGACGCTGTAGCATTCCCTGCAGCCTGCGACCTGCACCATCGCCTCCTTCCGTGGGAGCTCTGTCTGGGTTCCCACATCCATTTTGGTCTTCTTCCACCGGGTAGATACCATTGTTCTTCCACTGAGCTGGGAAATACCTGTTGGTGCCACCCCTGGTTCACAGCTCCTTGGCACCTTCCTCGCCTTGTGCTCTGGGAGGGAGTCAGCGCCCTCCCCAACGAGCTGCAAACAACTGCAGCCTCTCCCGCCCTGGGACACACCCAGTCACTGCTGACTCACCCAGGCACTGCTGAGTCTCCCTCACCCTCTCCCCTCTGGCCAGGGACTAGTCCCTGCCCTCCAGGAGGCTCTTATCAACGGTAACAGGGGGTGGTGCCTCCGGCTACGCCCCCTCCTCTCCTGATTCGTTGCCGGGAACCTCCGGGTCCAGGGTCAGAGGGAAGCAGCTCGGGGCTGATGCTCGCGGGGGGCTCAGGGGGGGCCCAGAGTACGAAAAACCGCCCGGTTAAGCCCGATGTCGCCCTCGCCCCCGCACTAACCTCAAGTCGCTGCCGCCGCTTTTCGCTGCTGCCGCCGCTGTCAGCTTAAATAAGCCCACTTATAGTGGTGACTGAAAAGATTAATCACCTGTGGGTGCTCATGTCCTTAAAGCTCATAAGGCCAAGCCCAGAATTCTCCATATAATTCTGTAGTCTGTGTGAAGTGCTCTGAAGTGTGGCCCCTTTTTCTTAATAGCTCCATATAAATGTACGTGTTGGTATTATTGGTGTCTGTCAAACCAAGGTATCAAAATAACATAAGAAATTAGAACTTAACTTTAGAGCTTAAGCTTTACAGAGTCTGGGTATATCATCAGTGACCTGATCTTCCAGGTAGCCAGGTGATTGCCCTTGCCCCCTCCCCCCAGTTCGATATGCCAGTTTGAAACTTGTATCTGAACATTTGATAATTAACACTTGATGAATTTCAAAAACATGGTCCTATATAATGTCTCAAGTAGATCAGTCCTTATCCTTGTATCCTGAGGATAGGAGCAGTTTTTTGCCTAAGAGACATGCAAATACCCTTATATAACTTTTTAGGTGGGAGTAAAGTTAACACAGTGCTGTAAGAAAGGTACAGACGTCACTTTCATACAACTGTTTTTTCATGTTAAATGCTTATCTTTCATGTAATACTTTCCTAGATCAGGAATAGATGAATTCAGCTAGCTTGCTCGCTTCCTTCCTTCCTCAGATTCCACTATAATATTGTGTTAGCACAGTGCACATTTCTACACTGCTCATTGTATTTACTAGACTGTCTTCATTTAGCCCACACCCAGGGCTAAATAATAACACTTTTTCTCTCACCCAATATCTCCTCTCCAACTGAGGAAGGAAATTGGGAAAAAGAGGGAGACTCATAGGTTAAAATTAAACATATTTAATAAAATAAAGAAACCAATATAAATTCTAACCCAAAACACACAAAAGTATACTTAGCTACAGGTTGCAGCAAATTGTCTAGGAAGAACAATCATTGGTAATAAGGAAAAAAAGGAGTCCAAAAGAGAAGAGAGCACAAACAGGCCCATTTCTCTCTACCAAGCCCTCCCTTTTATAGTGAACTTGATTGTTAATGCTATAGAATACACCTGTGGGCCAGCCTGGGTCAGCTGCCCTGCATTTAGCTGCTAATGTCCGTGATCACCATGGCTGGCCACAAACTGAAACCAAATCCCAATGAAACCAGGACTTAGACATAACAGAATTGGTGCATAATGCTAGTCTTATGCATGGCATTAATCTAAAATGATAGGGGTAATTAAGGAGGCTTATATTAGTATGGTGAAGAGTTTGTACTATCTTTTGAAGCTCCTCTCTTATTCCCAGAACATGAGTTTGACGGAATAAAATGGGCCTTGTTTTGGTATATAATTGCCAAATGTGTGCATTGCTGTTCTCAAGTTCAGGACTGTGTAGGCTGAGTCTGACTGTGCTCTGATTCTGTGCTTTCCTCCCACGTAGGTAATATTTGCAGAATTGTTTCAGCTTCCATCTCCACCACATATTGAGGTTATGTACACAGCACTCCTCATTGAACTGTGCAAACTCCAGCCTGGCTCTTTACCACAAGTTGTATCCTTTTCATGCTGCTAAAGAGCCTTTTTAAAATTAAGTATTTTTTCTTTTGTTCTGTACAAGATGGAATAGCAATAAATGTCAGCAGTAATAAATTTTCCTTCTTTCCATATTTAGCTATATGAAACTTTGCTAATAACACTGCTCACATGAAGGAATAACACAGCTCAATAGTCATAATTAAAGCCTGCATTCACATCTAAGCCTGTTCTTTAGCTTGAAGACCTTGTTCCAATTCTTCCTCAGATCTTCTTGAGGAGCCCTCTTGTAGCCAAGGGATGGAATAAATAACTTGTATGATTCTGAGCGCTGTTTTTACATCAGGGCAGCTTGTGGCATGGTTATAGTCACATTAAAACCTGGAAAAGAAGAGGAAATTATTAGTTTCTTAAATCTTTTGTTGTAACAGCAGTATGAGTGCTCCTAGTCCATTTCACTGCAAAGTATAGTAGATAATGGTCTCACTGTAATTAATGGAAGAAAAATAGACTTAGATTAGAAAACAGATGTTACTTATTGGAGAAAACGGCATGCTTCATTATTTATTTATTCCTGTGGCCTTTTCAAAATGGGGTAAGTCATGATATAGAGACAGGGAGCTGTCAGTAGAGAGTTCATGAAATCATCTCTGAAGAATTGAGAGAGTAATTTATGATTTCAGATGCTTCTCTGTTAACTTTAATAAGAAACTTTCAGCTTGCACAAGCCACAGAAATGCTTTACATGCGCTTGGATACAATGAATACTACATGTATAGACAGGTAAGTATGTATTTTGGGGACAACAGAAAATGTTTCTCATTTTTCTTGTGCATTGGATATTGATGCATTTTTGAAAAGGATCATCTGAAATCCTTGATAAACAGTTTGGTTCTGTACAAAATGTTTTGGGGGCTCTAGACTTGAGCCATCTAAAGACAAGGTAAGGGACGGACTGACCACTTGCCTCTCTTCCCCCAGAAACTCTTTCCTTCAAGTCACTAGTCTGATTAGCTATACAGTGCAGCTATAAAAAATATGACAACTCTTCCACATCCATACCCCTTTCTGTTATGTGCTACTTTCTCCTCCCTGTGGGCCTGAGGAAGGAAAGGGTTGGAAGTGGGTTTATGGAAAGGTTGGCTAGCTGGAAAAGAGCAGTGGTGTTTTTCAGGGAGCTGAAAAGGCACAGCACTGACAGACTCTGCTGCTCAAGGAAGCAAAGACGTTTATTGTTATTCTACTACCCTATTTAAATGCTACAAGCAGGAACCAGACTATGCAGTTCAAGATAACATCAACATTCACATCTAAGCACCCATCACCCATTCTGGCAGGAGCTAAGGTGTTCTGGGCTCAAATCATCAACAATCATTCTTTGTTGTCAGTTCTGTGTTCAGAACGTGACCTTCAGCACATGTTTACTTGTTTCATGCCTCAAGGGGCCCTGGGAACTGGTCACTGTTCCTTTATCTTAAAAGCAAGAACTATTCTCAACGAAGTGTTCTTAAGTGAATCCTTTGCTCTTTAAGTAAAGCGCAGCTGTTTTCAGGCCGATGGTCTTCCTCATTTCCCCCTTTTTTGTTCATTTCGATGACAAGGGTGGTCATGATGTCAGTTTAGGTTTTACAGAGTCCTCTGATTGCGGACCAGGTAAAGTGAAAGACTATAACAAAAAATAAGAGTATAAAACCTTCGCTATTACAAACATCCATAACCATAAGTTTAAACCCGTAAACCAATTGTTTGGATTTATCCACTTAACATTGTCCGATATATCATCCAAGACACTCTTTTTTGCTAGTTCCTTAAGATTAGATAATTGATTTTGTAGGGCAGCTTTTAGGTCTTGCACTTGGCCATTTAAGTTCACAGCAAATGCACCTTGCAAATGATTTTTCAGATTTCTTTTGCATCCTTGTTGTAAATTTTGCATATGGGAAGCCGTACAGGAGAATTCAAATGTGTCAAATTATCAATTCTTTCCACATCAGAATTCACTCCAGGAATTGAAATAAATATTAAATTGCCCCGTGAACTCCTGGCTGTGTCCTTATGTTGATAAATCAGATGGAATTTCTCTATCATAGGGTTACAATAACTTAATTCACTGGAGTTCTTAGTGACACAGATGGGAAGAGTATCTATTATATATTGTGTATCGTTTCCTTCAAACCAGTCCTGCTTGTTTAATAGGGAACCTTGTGGTACGATCCAACTTCCACCTGTCCATTTTGCATCATTGGTCAAAATAGGGATTTCAGGATCCCACCACATTATGGGTGCAAACAATGGGAGTTCCAGCATGTGTGCCCAATAAAGCGTATCATCTGCCACACTCCCTTGAGGACA
Organism: Nyctibius grandis; assembly: GCF_013368605.1. NCBI lineage: Eukaryota > Metazoa > Chordata > Aves > Nyctibiiformes > Nyctibiidae > Nyctibius > Nyctibius grandis. The sequence continues at coordinate 24,322,864 of NC_090694.1, forward strand.
GACCCAAAACAAACGGCTTATTATAATCACCTTTGAATTTGCAGAGATCAAGGCAAAATAAGCTAAAAGGGTGTTACAGGGTGTAGGCTCAGCCCCAACCCCTCGCAGCATGCTACTTGCGTGCTCATCCAGTCATTTCAGCATTCCCCAAGTAATGCCTGCTGTCAGGTTGACTGTTCTACATCGCTTGCGTGGTCCCTGTACTTTCAGCGTCTGCATTTCCGGTACTGGGTTCTGGTTGTGGTTTCTCCAGCTCATGGTATGGCTTCACGTATCTTGCAGGTAGCCAACGAGGACCTGTTGGGAGTAAAACACAAGCATATCTCCTCCCCCATGTCAACAATTCTACTGGTCCACGCCAATCAGTCGGGCCTGGCAGATCTTTATACCAAACCTTAGGATTTTGTGTAAAGGGAACTTTAGCCTGAAAATGTCGTTCCACTGCCGTGGTATCTAATTGAGAAGATGACCGATTTAAAAAATTTAAAGTGAACACAGCCATATCTAATTGTTCTTGAGGAGTTGTGGCTACAGTGTTTCTGTGGTTTGAGTGGTCTGCATTATATAGAACTAAAATTACTGTGCAAAAATGTGAAAACCTGTAGACTTGCACTAAGTTCTTTTCACTGCTTATTTTAGTAAGTCATTAGTCTTGTATAGGCACCAGAACAAGAGAGACTGCACATTCATCCATAAAGGCTGGCTTTTGACTCTCAATTCGGTCTTTTTGTGTGAGTCAACATCGATGTCTATTTAATGCATTAATGACTACAGATTGGAGAGTTTGGGATTACCTTTGAGATTTTCTTATAGATATATTCTACTTGTCAATTAGAAGGTTTGTGGGGATTTTTTGTTTATTGTTTTTCTTTGCAGTTCTGGTATTTAATAGAGCTTTCTTCTTTTAAAAAAGGTTTATTAACTGGTTTTCCCACCACCTGAGTAACTTTCAGTTCCGTTGGAGCTGGGAAGATTGGTAAGTCAGTCTCTGTCTCTCATCAGAACTTAAACGTTCAAACTTATCCAGCAAATGTCACAACACAGTGGTTCTGTTAACTGCTTTCCACTAACACTTTTGACCTCCCACCTGTTTACTATCATTCCTTGATAGAAAAGGTTGGTAACCTTTAGTCACTATAAAAACAATCCCAGTTTTCTGTAATGAATATCCAAGCAGTACTGTGTTCTGTAAACAGTGAAAACCTGATTTGCTTGTAGATTTTTGTCCTTATCACCTCAGTCAGTTGTTTGCAAGCTTTTCAGAAGGGTTCTCCTACTTATCAGTAATTTGCCTTGACTCTCCTTTCCTTTGGCTCCCTGCGTTCATATGTGTAACCTCACTCTCTGAGTGCCATCCTAACATGATACCCCCCACCCTCCCCCTGAATCTTGATCTTCTGGCTTCTAGCAGGAGCTCCCTGCACCCCCTCAGTGCCTAACCATAGCTTTCCCAAAGCCTTGTATTCCAGGTACCATGCCTTTGGCTTACTCCCATCCTGTCCTGCTCCCACATATAAAGAAAGATTACTTGGGGGCTTAGTCCTCCCTACAGTCTAACTTCTGCAGCCTGCTACCATACCTGCATCCCATAGCCAGCGTGCCTAGGTGTCCCTGGGAAGAGGGATGCAGCCCTGTATGTGATGCATTACTTCAGATTTACTTATGTCCCCTGTGTTGTGCCAATTAGGAGTTGTGCGTTTGCTGCTTATCAAGTTTGTTCATGTTGACTGACCAAGTGGGAGCCTCCAAATAGCTGTGTTTTCATTGTCTGTATTCCCCTTACTGGGAACACTGATGTGGATATCTCTCTACCAAGCTGCCAGTTTTCACAAGACTTTTAAGGATATAACTGTCTTTGAGACTTCTCTTTCTCTGAAATGTATTTAATATCAGCTAAGAACCCAAAAATTGTTTGGAGGCAGGAACATAGTGAAATCACACAAGCTTTGTTTCCTCGGGAAAGCAGTCTAACCAACAGAGCAAACTCTGCTTTAATTTTTCGGAGAAGCCATTCAAAAAGTTACCTTATGAAGATGGGATTCCTAAGATTGCTAATGGCCAGTAAGGAAATAGTGATAGACTGGCTCCTTATCTTCAAATTGTTTATACAGTAAAACATGAAAGTCTAAAACAGTCTGCTGACTAGGGAGTAATCTGCTGGTCAGCTGCTGTGGGTGACGCCTGTTTAGCTGGTAAGCAGAAATGCAGGTCCCAGAGTACAGAAAACAAGCAGTTAGCAGGGCAGTCAGCACATCAGGTAGCTCCAGGCAGTGTGGGGTTGTACAACGATGGTGGTGATGTGCCACAGGGCTCTGTCCCCAGCACTGGTTGGAAACACCACCTCTGGTAAATTAAAAGCCTTGTTCCAGATGGAGCTTTAGAGCAAGAATGTCACTGTCGAGGTCTGGGACTGCAGGAATTGCCTGAAGCAGGAGGTAGTGGTGGTTTTGCTTGTGGGAGGTGTGCTCTGGTCAAAGAGCAGAGTCACCAGGTAAAGGAGCTGTGTAAGGAGGTGAGCAGGCTGTTGTAGCATTAGGGAAGGCAAATGGATCAACAGGATCTGTGCAGAGACCTTGCAAAGACCAGAGCCTGAGCTACGTAGTGCAAGGAAGAAGGGACAACAAGAAGCTACACTTAAACCAGTGGTGGATGGAGATAGCCAAGATGGGGGAGGCTGGAGACTTGTAACTTCTGGAGGAGGAGAAAGGCTTCTTCTCTGTCCTTAGGTCTGAACTTATAGGATCCGTACAGTCCTGTAATAGCTAATGCAGGGAAACAGGCTCTGTAAGGGAGGCTTCAGAACCAGCTGGACATGAATTGTGCATTAGTGCCAGGAGGAAGCAGTGGATGATAATGGTTGGAGATCCCTTTCTGCAGGGGATGGAGGCACCCATCTGCTGACCAGACATGCTGTCGTGGAAGGTTTGTTTCTTGCTAAGGGCCTATATCCAGGATGGTTGTGGAGAGACTGTTAAGACTTGTCTGGCCCTTGGACTATTACCTCTTGCTGCTCACTGCCAGGGGAGACCTGGAATATATCAAGAATAACTACAGAGCTCTGGGGACAAAGGTGAAGGACATGGGTGGTATTCTCAAACCTACATGAGGAGTGGATGCCTTCTGTGAGTTAACAGCTGGCTGCATGGCTGGTGTTGCAGGCAGCACTTTGGCTTTTATGACTGTGGGTCCCTCTGAGGAATGTAGATTGCTAGTGAGAGCCAGGATCCATCTGACAAGGTGAAGCAAGAGCATCTTTGCCAACAGGCTTGCCAACCTGATGAGAATGGCTTTCAACTAAGTATGTTGGGTGATGGAGTTCATACCATGAAGTGACATGAGGGAATGGAAAATGGCGTGGAAAGTGATGGGAGCGAGAAAGCACTTGGAAGGATAAAGCAGGACAAAAGGGCCCCCTTCAAGTGCCTGTGCACAAATGCACACAGCCCGGGAAACAAAGTGCTAGAGCTCTGTGTGCAGATGAAGAACTGTGATGAGTAGCTGAGCTGTGGTGAGAGAGCTCATATAACCACAGTTCTGTAATGGATAGATTCAGACTCTTCAGAAAAGACAGGCAGGGAAGAAGAGGAGGGGAATTGCCCTCTGTGCAAAGGACTAGATTGAATACACGGACCTATTCTATGGAATGGGCAACAGACTGATTGAGAGCTTGTTGGTCAAGATGGGAACAGAGGCCAGTGAAGGTGACATCATGGTGGGAGTTACTAACTACCTGATCAGGATTAGAAAGTGGTCAGTCATCTTTAAACAACTGGAGGAATTCTCTGGATCACAGACCCTGTTCTTTATGGAGGACTTAAACTTCCCTGACATCTGCTGGAAAGGCAACACAGAGAGATGCAAGTAGTCAAGGAGATTTCTGGAGGATGTCAGGAATAACTTCTTGACACAGGTACTGGATGGGCCAACCAGGAGTGACACACAGCTGAATCTGCTATTCACTAACAAGAAAGAACTGGTTGAGGATGTGATAATCAATGTCAGCCTTGGCTGTAGCGACCATGAAATAGTGGAGCTCAAGATCCTGAGGGAAGTGAGGAAGGAGAGTAGCAGAGTACAGACCCTAGACTTCAGGAGAGCAGATGTGGTCTTATTCAGGGGACTGGTAGGGAGGATCCCATGAGAGACAGCTCTGAAGGGCAAAGGAACTCCAAAGAGCTGCCAAGTCTTTAAGGACACCCTCCTCCAAGTACATGAATGGTCTATCCTGATACTCAGGAAACCAAGTAGGCCAGCTTGGCTAATCAGGGAGATCATAACTGAGTTCCAATGCAAAAGGATGTGCACAGAAGGTGGAAGCAAGGACAGTCTACAAAGGAGGAATTTAGAAACATTGCCTGGGCATGCAGGGATGGTATTAGGAAAGCCAAAGCTCAGCTTGAATTGAGATTTGTAAAGGACATAAAGGGCAATGAGAGCTTCTGCTGCTACATTATCAGTAAAAGAATAAACAAGGAAAATGCAGGCCTGCAGCGGAATGGGGCAGGTGATTTAGTGACAGCAGAGGTAGCTAAGGTACTCAATGCCTTTTTTGCCTTAGTCTTCACAAACATGGTCTCCTGAGTCTCTGTGCTTAGAGATAGTGTTCAAGGAGGAGAAGAATTACCAGTAGTAGAAGAGGATCAAGTTGGGAATCTCTTGAGAAATCTCAACTCATACAAATTCATGGAACCAGATGGGATGCACCTGAGGGTGCTGGGAGAGCTGGCCAATTTAATTGTGAAGCTGCTTTCTATTGTCTTTGAAAGGCTGTGTAGATCAGGAGAGGTCACTGATAATTGGAGAAAGGTAAATGTTGCACCCATTTTCAGAAAAGGCCAACAGAACAATCTATGGAACTATAAGCCTGTCAGTCTCACTTTGGTCCCTGGGAAAATCATGGAGCAAGTCCTCTTGGAATGCATTTCTGAGCACAAGGGATAAGAAGGTGACTGGGAACAGTCAGTATGGGTTTACCAAGGGTAAATCATGCCTGACCAACCTCATTGCCTTGTATAATGAAAGGACTAAATTTGTGGATGAGGGGAGAGCAGTGAATGTCATCCACCTTGACTTTAGAAAAGCTTTTTACGTGGTCTCCTACAGAATCCTTGTATCCAAATTGGATTGTTATGGTCTAGATGGATGAAAACCTGTCTGGTTTGTCAGGCCTTGGAGGGTAGTGGTTAATGGTTTGTACTCTACCTGGAGCCTGGTTACAAGTGGAGTACTACAGGGGTCAATTCTGGGACCTGTCCTGTTTAAGATCTTTATCAATGACCTGGAGGAGATGGAATGCACCCTCATCAAGCTTGCAGACAACATTACATTTGGGGGTGCAGTTGATATGCTCGAGGACAGGGCTGTCATTCAGAGGGACCTATTCAGGCTGGAGAAATGGCCTGAGAGGAACTTCCCAAAATTCTACAAGGACAAACAGAGAGTCCTGTACTTGGAATGAACTAACCCCCTGCAATGGTGCAGGCAGGGGACTGACTGTCTGGGGAACAGCTCTGCTGAAAAGGACTTGGGGATCCTGCTGGACAATAGGCTAAACACAAGTCAGTAGTGTGCCTTGGCAGTGACAAAGGCCAAACAGTATCCTGGGCAATGTCAACAGGAGTGCATCCAGTAGATTGAGGGAAGTGATTATTCCCCTTTACTTGGCACTTGTTAGACCTCATCTAGAGTACTGTGTCCAGTTTTGCCCCCCCCTCCCCCCCCCCCAAGTACAAGACAGACATTGGGAAACTGGTGGGAGTTAATCAGAGGGCCACCAAGCTGGTCAGGGGGCTAAAGCACATGCTCTATGAGGAGAGGCTGAGGGAACTGTGCTTGTTCAGCCTGGAGAAGGGAAGGCTTCAGGGGGTCCTAATAGCAGCCTTCTAATACCTACGAGGAGGTTACTGAGAGGACGGGAGACAGTGGCCATAAATTCAAACAGGGGAGGTTCCATCTGGATATAAAGCAAAATATTTCATTGTGAGGATAAGCACTAGAGCCAGGGACCCAGGGAAGTTGTGGCATCTTTATCCTCGGAGGTTTTCAGAACTGATTGGACAAAACCCTGAGTGACCTGGTTTGAATTCATTGTTGACCATGCTTTGAGCAGGAAGTTGGAGTAGGTAGCCTCCTAAGATTCTTTCCAACCTGAATGATTTTATGAATTGTGATTATCCAGTGAATGTTCCCTACCTGTTGCATCAGACCAAAACAGATTAGAACACAAATACATTTGTTAGAAATTATCGTGTGGGTTTTATTTGGGTTGTTTTTTTTTCTTTGATAGGTCAGACTGTCTTACTCAGGACCTTGAGAAGCCCAAATCCAAATTTGTGAGAGAAGTTTTGGAAAAATGCATGAGGTAAGTAAGACTTCCGAACATCTTGCTTTTGTAGTTATGTTAAATTGAAGTTTGGCCATTGCTTCCAGGTAATGATGCATTCCTTTTAATGTGTTTCTTGTCTTAAGCATACATATTTTCTCAGTTCACTTTTTTAGATAAAGTCTGTTATGTTGTCTTGCTCAGTTTTGTTCTAGTGTATCTGTTGTAGGGCACTGCTTTTCCTAGTGGACTGGGGACAAATAGGTGGAGCAAGTGGAGGTGACATCCCACTTGTTCATGCTTCTAGGTACAAATTAAGGCGTCTTTACTTTTTCTGCTTGAGGATAGGTAAAAAGAGTTGATAATAGAGCAGGCAGGGAAGGAAAAAGAGTTCAGGTAATTTGATGGAAAACAGTGGTTATTCACAGAAATAGAGGGGTTTATTATATCCCTAGTTTAAGATAAATAAGTATCTTGATTGTTCTGAGCATCGTTCTGGTCCATTCTCATACACCTTAAAAAGAAGCTGCGAAAGCACAACATCTGTCAGGATTGGACTAATGATTGTGGAAATAGGGGGGTATAGGAGAGTGCAAGAGCAAAATGTTCAAAGAACCTATGTAATTAATATTTTACATGGAAAAAGCTTACCTGTTGTTTTGCAAGAATTTAATATACAAAGTGTGAAATTGTGCTGCAAGAAGATTTCATTTTGTCTGTGGCTCCTTTTGATTTTACTGCAAATTTAGTAGAGGAATTCAGTGTTTGTAAGGTAAGTAAGATGGAAGGTAAAATGAAGCCATGTGATTTAATTTTTTTTCTTCCCTCCCCCCCGCACTTTTAATACCAGTATTTTACCAGTTGTCCCTGTAGCATCTTAGACTTGTGTGAGTATGAAATTCTAGTATTAAGCATCTACCAGAAAGTTTTGATTAAGTTAGCTCTTGCTATCTCTCAGGAACTACCATTGCATTGAGTAAATGTTTTGATTTTATTTTTTTTTGCAGTCCAAATTAAAAAATAGGAAAAATACTTTAAATCAGTGAGTTGAGTCAGCCCTGAGGATAATATGCCATTATAATTCTACTGCTGTGAAACTTACTTTTGTAGGCTTTCCTACCATCAGCGAATAATAGACATTGTTCCTCCAAGCTTTTCTGTCCTCAGTCCTGCAAGCCCAGTGTGTATTTACAAATATGGAGATGAAAGCAATAGTAAGTATTTAAGTTACTGAAACTTCAATTCCAAGCAAATTGTTTCAAAGCAAGGGAATGTCCTAGCTTGAGTGTCAATTCACTTAACTTCATGAAGGAGAACTCAACTGAAATAAATATGCTTGATTTTGATCTAGTGCTGTGTCTGGATCTTTCTAATCTAAACCTCTTTTTAAAAAATAAAAAAAAGTCTAGCTGTATGAAGTTAAATCATGCTGAAGTGACTGCAATCTAGGTGCTACAGCATTGCTTTGATTTTCTGGGAGTCTAAAAAAAGAAAATTTCATTTATTTCCATCATTCAGGCAGAATACTGTGCAGAAATGAATGTAGCAAAAGATAATATGGGCTTGTTTTTGAATGAATGGGGCACTTAACAATAAAAGATTTTACTAAACAAATTTGGTTTAATGACACAAGCAGAGAGGCAGCAAATCATGTGAAGGATCTGTCATTATCAAAGGCAGAGATAAGTGAGAAAATGCAGGTAAGTATTGCATGTTCAAGAAGCTGATGGAAATTAGAATGGAGTTTTAATCAGGGGAGTTATTCCACCCTCAACTCTGAAGGTGATAGAAAAGGGCTTGAATTTGTGAAGAATAGGAAACCCATTGATGAATTTTATGGAACGGTCATGTGGACAGTGGTATTGGGAGCAGCACATTTTGGGGGTAGCTGGGAAGTGTACATGCTTCTCTGAGAAACACGCTGATGTAAAAATATTCATTCCATCCTAGACTTGAAAAGGATTATATGAACTTTCTGTTTTCATTTAGGGTCTCTTCCTGGGTATACTGTAGCACTCTGTTTAACAATTGCAATTAAAAATAAGGCCAGTAACGATGAAATCTTCAACATTTTAAAAGATGTGCCTAATCCAAATAAGGATGACGATGATGGTAAGGACATCTGATATTAGGCATTGCAAGGTTGTTGTTAGTTTTGCATCTAAACCATTTTGCTGTCTTGTAGTTATGGTTTCTGCTGCTAATTGAACTATATGCTTTCCTTTCTAATAGTTGGTTTCAGTTTAAAAATAAATGGAAGTAACATACAATTGTCAGTTTCTTCTGTTTTTGTCATGTACAGAGACAGGTCTGTTTTAGTTAATAGAAGCAACCTGGCCCTTGATGTGGGTTCTGCTAATTATCCACAGAGGTGGCATGAAGGATTTTTAACGTTTTCCTTTGCCTTCAGCATTAGAGCTCATTTCATGGTGTCAGCTTTGTCCTGAAGATCCAGTGCCTTTGCTCTACTTAAGAGCTTGCCTCCTGTTGATATAGTCCCATAGCAGTTAAAACTAGCACCCTGACTATCTTAGCTTTCCCTAGATCTAAATGAAACTGGCGTTCTCACAATAGGACTTTGCTCAAGTTCTTTCCAGTTTTGCTGTTGGTCCAGCCACACCTAATGCTTGATTTCCAAAGCCAATGTGCTCTTAGGGTCTGAAAGGAGTGTTAGCTACAGGTTTGAGGAATGATCTTTAAAACATAGAGACAGTTTGGGTAATACTGCAATACTTGTAAGTGTTCTGTTATGCAGGCACAGAGCAGCAGTGAGCCTTTATTTTGCTTGAGAGCCAGTATTGTTTTCCTTGATTTGCTATAAAGACCACATAGTAATCGATGTTCTTTTTCTTACCCACTGTTGCCAGCAGGTCTACAGCAGTGTCCAGGGGATTCAGAACCATTCACCTCAAGTGTCCCACATCACCCGTGCACAATTGGTGCCCCCCTTCCCCAACCATTACAAATACCCAATCTCTGTATTATAATCATCTGCAGCTTCCTCTCTTCTCATCCATTCCCCCTTTCCCATGCTCTATGGCCTGCCTTGTCTCCAACCCAACACAGACTTCTGCAGTGTCTTCGGCTGTTGTTCCCTGCTTCTCTCCATCAGTGCTGTTAGATGCCACTAGCATAGCTGCCTCTCTGCTGCTATTTCTCATTAACCTGGAACTATTTCTGCATGTTTTCTCCATGACAGATGGAAGTCACAAGATCTGCACCTTTTAGAAGATATTTACTAACTTCCTGTTCAGCCTTGCAAAATCCAGTCGCTGAAACTTAATTTATTGTTTTAATTCATTTTACAAAAATTATCTTTAAAGATTTTGGAGCAACTTAAAACCTCTACTTGAAGTACTTATTGTTTTAACTTTAAATAACTTGCAGATGAAGGATTCACCTTCAATCCTTTGAAAATAGAAGTTTTTGTACAGACTCTGCTCCATCTATCTGCGAAGTCTTTCAGCCACTCCTTCAGTGCTCTGGCTAAGTAAGTGTGGTATGTGCATTATTTTGGGGCTTACAGAACCATTTCATTCTGACAGTGAAGCGCCTGATAAAATAACTCATCTACAGGCTTCAGTAACATTTTAGGTGCTACACAATGTGATGTGATGGTGTGTTTTGGGCAGAAGCAGTAACACTACTAAAAGGAAGGTAATGTGAAAACTAGGTTACATAGACCATACACATCTTAAGCATGTTGATTGCATTAGAGTGCGGGTTCTGTCTGCTTTAAGTCTCTTGCAAGTATAAAGGTACATATCAATTTGGGGTTTTCCTATTGTCACATCTGGGTATATCAGTGTTCTTCACCTGAGCATGACTCTGAGTACATCCTTGAATGTCTGTGATTGATTGAGTTCCTAATTCTACCAGTAGCCCTGTAGGGGTTCTAAAATAGAGACTGTTTGGTACTCTGTCACTGCACAGAAGCAATTAGGTCTTTCCTGGAGTTTAATGTTGGCAGAAAGTGCAAAAGGAAACATACATCTGTGCAGTGGAGAATGTTGTAAATGTCTGCTATTGAAATAAAAAAAAAGCAAAAATCTTTGTAGCTTTCTCAAATGCAAATGTTACTCCTGAAATTGAGCTGAAATAAATCCCCTTGTACCCTTCATTGTAGCTTACAAAGATGTCCTTCAACCCAGCTCTCATCTTGCTTTTGTTACTAACAAAAGGTATTGCACTATGAGCTAGTTGCCTGCACAAGCATACTGCTGTTGGGTTGTGCTGTTGTGTTTAAATCAATCAATCATCAATAACATGCAGGTTAGTCAGTTGGTTTAAAAAAAAACAAAACAAAAAAACAAATGGGGGAGATCATTTGTGTGGCAGTTCATCAACTCGTTAAGTGTGTAGATATTTCTGTATGTGACTCCTAATTATGAAAATTTAATCTACCTAAAATATAAAGAGAGTTAATAGGAAGTCTTTAGTAATCTTTCTAACAAGCGTGGTGTGTTATGATTCTTTCTGCATACTATTGCAAAGTCTTGAGAAACACCTACTGTGTAATGAAAAATATCCTAGCTAGTGTCTGAATTAGCTACTTGCAAATCTATTACATCCTGTTAATGATGATAGTTTCTAAATCAAACAAATGAGGCACTCTGTCTATACTTTCCTTCGAAAGAGGAAAGTTATTGCTCAAGCCATAAGTTCTCTGTTTTCGGGTTTCATTTGCATTACTGAACTTTATTTAGACTTACAAAGTCCATGAGACAAAGAGCTGTTACTTGACTGGAGAAAAGTTGGAGCTGAAAATGGTCACAGTACAGCAGATAGACAGCTTATTGCCTGTCCTGGAGGTGCTTGCAAGTGCTTGACTGCTTTGTGATGCTAATGACTTATGTTTAGAAGACCCCAAAGAATAATGGGAGAGGAGTACTGCTGCAGCTGGCTTTAAAATGCACTTACTGTAGTTTGCCCTGCTTTTTTTCTCTCACATCAAGCCTTACCTGTTCTTCCTTAACTGTCCAACAGCGCATTATGTTACTAGTATCTGAAGTGCTGGGAAGCCACCATAGAGTGGATCAGGTGGTTTGTTTCTTTGCCATGTATTCTGTATTCCAAAGACTGATGCATATTTAAACATACAAAGCCATATAGCGTATGCATGGGGGGAACCTTTCCTAAACCCCTTTGGCTGGCTCCATCTGTGAGTTCACAAGCATAATGTACTTTGGTGCATCACAGAGAAGGAACAGCTGGTAGATTAGTTCATTTTAAAATTAATCATTTGCTGAGTGTCCTGAGGCGCAAGTGATATTGCTTCATGTTGAGTGACTGCATACCTCCCATGACAGTATCATGTCTTCTACAGTGTTGCAACAACCAGTATGACTCAAAATCAGTTGTCTGTGTTTTTTTTAAAATAAAAAATAAATTAAAAAAAATCAACCCACAACTTCTTAAATATACGTAAGCAATATAAAATTTATTCTAGAATATTTTTGGAGTGCATGTTTTTAAAGACATGCTTTAACTTCTAGAGGATTGACTGCAACTGTTTAAGCAAAATGAGATGAAAATAACTTATTTTTGACACTGCGTACTTGATGCTGTTAACCTGTCTCAGTATGAAAGAGGTGGTCATGTGTCTTACTGAATTATTTTTCTATTTATACAACTTTATATACTTTACAAATGTAAAAGCTTGATTTTTATCCGCACATGGAAGATTCATGATGGTGGTTTATAACAAATAATGGTCACTAGCCTACAGTCAGTAACATAAGGAGCAGGACTCTATGTATTCAGAGCTATAGTGGTTTCGCTGCCGCATATCAACAGTGATATCCATAAGGTCAAAAGGAGCCATTTAAACTTCATAGCTACATTACATAAACTGGGCTGCAAATACTGACATAGGAGTCAGCTTAACTCTACTGAAGTAGATGCTCTCAGTGCTTTCCTCAGTAGAGGGGAGATTGAATAATGGTCTATAGTTATGGAAACACCTATCAATAGGCAAAGTCCAAGGCACAAAAAGCAGCAAATTTCACTCTGCCCTGCATATAGATAAGCACACCGAGCAGCAGAGTTCTCTCCTGCATTTAAAAGCATGAGAACTGTAGCCTAGCTTTGGAGAGTAAGTTTGCCCCTGAGGCAGGGTTGCATTGCTTTTAGGAGTAGTTGTCTTGTCTCTGCAACCTTTTAAACTCAGGAAAGTTCTATTTGTCAGGGGGTAGCCTTTCCAGAATTGTTGCAGATTGGCCAAAAGAAAATGTTGGGACCATCTAAACCACTTACTATGTGTCTTCTGCTTCATTGCCCCGATCCTAACCCCTTCATTGACTACTTATATTTCTTTAAAGGTTTCATGAAGTCTTCAAAGTACTTGCTGAAAGCGATGAGGGGAAACTCCATGTCCTGAGAGTTGTATATGAGGTTTGGAAGAATCATCCGCAGGTAAGAGCATCAATGGCAGATATTTGTTGAAGTTTCCACTCACATAAAGTCATGTTAAAATATAAAGCATTACAATTTCCTTTGTTTACTTAAAAATACTGTCTATTGTCTATTTGTATTTAAAAGAATTGAAGTTGTGTTTACTACTGTTAAGTGCCTTAAACTGGACATCAAATTTATTCTCTATCAGTGAGACTTTCACGTTAAAAGTGTAGTGTAGAAGACTTTCAGCTTTGTGCTATGCTCTGGTTTACAAGAGAATAACTTAAAACCCAAACCAAAAAAAACCCAACCCAAGCCTGTTTTTCTTCAAAATTTCAATACTAGAACAGCGTTCTCGTGCTTTATGCTTTTTAAGATGTAGATCTTGTAACACAGAAGTAGGCTTAAGAGAGAACCTGGTTAGTAGGCAAAAAGAGAAAACCTGGTTATTTAGCACTTGTGTGGTTTTTCACTAGCAATCATAATGAGCCACAAAGACCAGGTTGGAATCAGTGTTATGCACAGACAGAGCAAGTAAATCTGCTCTCAACCAATGTTCAGAACAGATTTGTCTGTGACACTACCATGGTTAAAGTTCATTCCTGAGTCTGATGAAATAATGTGCTGAAAGAACTATGAAAAATACCTCAGTTGTTTAAAACATGCAATTTCTTCACAGCAGTTGTTGTTTCCCCATGTTGTCATTGTTTTATAAATGGAGACCAGTAAGAAACTTGTGTTCAATTTATCTGCATTAGTTATTTGGATATTTCTCTCTGGTGTGTTTGTAATATATGATATTATGTCTGGAAGTGATTGGTGCCTCAGTTGCATGAGCCAGACTTCCAAAAGTAATCTCATTGAGTGCTGGAGAATCCTTGCATCTGATACTGGGCCTAAGGCCCATTTTCTAGGGTTATTAAAAGATTACTTTTAATATTTTTAAAAGTCAGGTCCTGAGAGGTAAGATACTGTAAAATAGCTTCTTAAATAAAAGGATCAAAAAAAGCCGAGATTAAATACATATACACATTCCTACCTGAAATATCAACATTTAAAATATGGATGGTCACAGCCTAAACTATTTTCTAGGAGCACAAAGGCTTTGATGTCATAAAGGGAAACTTTAACATCAAAACTGAATACTTTCACAAATTCCTATGTCTGTGTTACATGAAAGCTCAAACTAGGTAATCTAGATAATGCCAGGAAGAATTTCTTAAGACAAATGCATATAGGAAGCAGTCTTGGAAATTGAGAAATGAGTCATGAGTTCTCTGATTCGTTGTTAATTTGGTTTTCTACCTTAAATTGAGCTTTGTTACAGTTCCCTATTTGAGAATGGATGATTATGAGAATAAATATGTTGCGGGTTGAGTTTCTTGGGTATTGCAGTATGGAGTACATTAATAATTAAGATGGGCCCTTTCTTCTGAATGGAACAAAGCTGTTCTAATCACAAGATAGTTTTTGTAACTACCTGCTTGATTTTTCCCACAAGCCTCATCAAGGTAGGGTCCTGTAGTAAATACTTATATACAGTGCTGGTTTCATTCTAAAATGAAGAGGTCCTGCAGGAAAGAACATATGGTTGTGTTTGGGGACCGTTGCAGTCCAAGGAGAGTAGCCTAGCAGTTGCTCTTACCTTATGGTTATGTAACAGGAACACGTCTTCTGGTTGGATACTCCAGTGTTGACTGGAGTTCCTGTATTTTTTCTCTTGGGAATAGCAGAAGTACTCACTTGAATGAAAAGTGAAGTCATCACTCTCATGAGGAGTAAATACGACTTGTTAAAATGTGAATGCATACTTGGCATGATTGATACAGCTCCTCTAGTTTGAGCATTTTTAGGTTCAGCAAATGAGATGTCTGCTTTAAGCAGTACTAGCTTCCTGAAGTGTTTCAAATCACCCATTAGTTTGACTAATGTATTTGCAAAGTTGCATAAACCCAAACTTGACTCTAATAGCTTTTCATATAACCCAGCACTGGTTGTACCTTAGCCCACAGCAATTTCACAGACTCCATGTTGCAGCAGGTAAACTTGATTGTTTCTTGTGGTACAAATGACCATCTTGTCTTTCCCAAAATGTAGATGATTGCTGTTCTTGTGGATAAGATGATTCGAACACAGATTGTTGATTGCGCTGCAGTAGCAAACTGGATCTTCTCTTCAGAACTTGCACATGATTTTACTAGGTAACAAGTGTGGAATTTCTGTCTTCAGTTGCTTTTTATCTGAATTTTTATTTTAAATGGTTAGAATAATTTTTTTAACTTGAAATAATTGTAGTTTTTACTTTCATTATTTTGCTTTAAACTCTATATAAAATTGTGTTGCTTCCCTAAAACACAAGCTTTAGTATTTTCCTCTGAGCTGCAGTGTGCATTTCTATGTCCTGCAAAAAGCTATGCTAGCAGGATTCATGCAAGTAGCCTGTAAGTTTGCCAAAGTGGAAGGAGAAGCTCTAGGACCATTTCTGGACAAGAACCATTAACCCTGTTGTATAGCTGCTAGCCTGGCAGAGCCTTGGCTTGAACCTAGAGCATGTATCCTGCGACACCCTCAGATATATTGTTTACTGAGAGTGGGAAAAATGCTTAGACCTGGCAGTTTGATGCTAGTAGTGTTGCAGAATGATTCTGAAATAAAGCGCTGGTTTGGTAATTCAGTGCAAAGTACAGATAAGAAGTGAGTGATATGCTTTCTTAATATTGAATGTTTGCTCACTCCAGTAGATGTCCTAGGTAATAACAATGAAATGTTGTAAATTTCCCCCAGATCAGTGTTGTGCGCTTCTCTATTTGTTTATTAATTTAACTTGCTCTATAGCAATAGAAAGTTGCCCTGTTTCTGATGGTTTGAATAAGAAGAGTGGAGAGTTATAGCAGACCTGTGCATTTTCTGTCTTGGAACATTGTGCAATTTACTGCTTTGGGTTCTGCATCTTTCCTAGGTTCTATGTCTGGGAAATCTTACATTCCACAATTCGTAAAATGAACAAGCATGTACTGAAGATTCACAAAGAACTGGAGGAGACTAAGGCAAGATTGGCAAGACAGCACAAAAGAGTAATTTGTTTATTTTTTTATACACATCTTTGACACTAAGTAACCTGCAGGCTCTCACGTTTCAGACTGACACGCAATTGGTTCTTGGAGGGGCTGAATAAAATTATTGTCAGGAGGCATATCTACACGTGTTGCCATCTCTAGTACTAGGACACTAAAGTTGACACATTTGTTGTATATTTTTCTAAAGGCTGTTAGAGCCTGAGAATTCAGTGAAGTCTTTAAAGAAGTTCACATGCATTTGCACCATTCGAGGTTTTTCTCGTAAGTTTTTGTTCCAACATGAGCTTCTTTCACTCTGTTTTTTGAATCTTGGTTCCTGTTACATTACTGGGTAGCAATGGTAACAGTCAAATTCATACTCAAGTTTACTGTAGGTTCTGTTAGTTAATTTCAGATTTTATTAGTAAGTATAGAATCATAGAATGGCTTGGGTTGGAAGGGACCTTAAAGATGATCTAGTTCCAACCCCTCTGCCATGGGCAGGGACACCTTCCACTAGACCAGGTTGCTCAAAGCCTCATCCAACCTGGCCTTGAACACTGCCAGGGAGGGGGCATCCACAACTTCTCTGGGCAACCTGTTCCAGTGTCTCACTACCCTCACAGTCAAGAATTTCTTCCTAATATCTCATCTAAATCTCCCCTCTTTCAGTTTAAAACCGTTACCCCTCGTCCTATCACTACATGCCCTTGTAAAAAGTCCCTCTCCCGCTTTCCTGTAGGCCCCCTTCAGGTACTGGAAGGCTGCTATAAGGTCTCCCCGGAGCCTTCTCTTCTCCAGGCTGAACAGCCCCAAAGTAGTCATTTAGAACCTCATATCTTGTGTGGAGAAGTGCATGGAAACAGCAAGCTGTCATTGAGAAGCAGACATAGTTGTCTCTGTTCTTTTAACAGATGCTGCTGGATTCGGACAGTTGCATCTGCCTTTTGCTTCTCTTGGATTTTATTTTCGAATGTCCTTGTATGACCTAGACTACTATTTATAGTGAGATGACTATCAAATATTTTTAGACACACTGTGTGGACTCTTAAGTCCTAAGTGATAGTAGAAGCTTGTTAGTCCTGGAAAAACAGCTGGGTTACTGGGATTTTGTACTTCACTTGGGGAAAGAAGGTGCATTCTGTGCCTTCCCCATCTGAGTGTTTTATGGCACCAAATACTTTCAATGTCCCTAGCCAGCCACTTCAGTCTAATTAGTTCTTTTTTTAATTCACTTTTTCCTATTTTGGGGCTTCAGGTCTAAGTAATGATGCTGTAAAGTACGGTAAGAGTGGTATCTCCTGTAGCAGCCCCAGAGGGCAGGACCCAAGACAGTTTGGCTGACTACAATATTTAATCCTGATATTGAATTAAGTCAATTTATAGAAATTATCTTCGTTTCGTAGAAAGGAGAGTATTTCCTTGTTTATCTATGGTCTTCCAGTATCTGCACAAAACACTAGGCTACTTCTAAATCTTTGGCCTAGGTTAACATCAGAATTTGGCACAACATGGAACACACGCAGGATCATGCAAAAAATGTCACCAGCACAAGTCATTTCCTATGAGCATCAGCTGAGAGATCACTAGGACCTCATGGTTTGCTGATGTTAGTTCATCCCAACTCTTTCAACTCTTTTCCTTGCTCATTCCCAGCCACAGCTACAGTAGTTTTTGCTTCTGTACTGTCTCCTAGCTGCAGCTCTTGAGTACTGAGTGCTTTAAAGGGCAGTGTTATGCCATGAGATAACTATTGTAAGTAAATGTATTGGGTCTGTCTGGGATGGAGTTAACTTTCCCCACAGCAACCCTCATAGGGCTGTGCTTTGTATTTGTAGCTAGAACAGTGTTGATAACACACCAGTGTTTTAGCTACTGCTGAGCAGTGCTCCCACAGTATCAAGGCTGTGGGTGGGCAAGAAGTTCGGAGGGGACAGAGCCAGCACAGCTGACCCAAAGTGACCAAAGAGATATTCCATACACTGGTTGACAGAGTCCCTTAGGAGGCAGTCCTGAAGGGCAAAGGGGTCCAGGAAGGCTGGATATTCTTCAAGAAGGAAATCTTAAAGGCGCAGGAGCAGGCCGTCCCCATGTGCCAAAAGACGAGCTAGCGAGGAAGAACACTGGCCTGGATGAACAGGGAGCTTTGGCTGGAACTCAGGAAAAAAAGGAGAGTTTATGACCTTTGGAAGAAGGGGCAGGCAACTCAGGAGGACTACAAGGATGTCGTGAGGCTATGCAGGGAGAAAATTAGAAGGGCCAAAGCCCAACTAGAACTTAATCTGGCCACTGCTGTAAAAAGCAATAAAAAATGTTTCTACAAATACATTAGCCACAAGAGGAGGGCCAAGGGGAATCTCCATCCTTCATTGGATGTGGGAGAAAACATAGTGACAAAGGATGAGGAAAAGGCTGAGGTGCTTAATGCCTTCTTTGCCTCAGTATTTAGCAGTACGACAAGTTGTTCTCCAGGTACCCAGCCCCCTGAGCTGGAAGACAGGGATGGGGAGCAGAATGAAGCCCGCATAATTGAAGGGGGAATGGTTAGTGACCTGCTATGCCACTTAGACATGCACAAGTCTATGGGGCTGGATGGGATCCACCCAAGGGTACTGAGGGAGCTGTCAGAAGTGCTCACCAAGCCACTTTCCCTCATTTATCAGCAGTCCTGGCTAACCAGGGAGGTCCCAGGTGACTGGAAATTAGTGAATGTGACACCCATCTACAAGAAGAGCCAGAAGGCGGATCCGGGGAACTATAGGCCTGTCAGTGTGACCTCTGTGCCAGGGAAGATTATGGAGCAGATGATCTTGAGTGCCGTCACAGGGCATGTACAGGACAACCAGGCAATCAGGTCCAGTCAGCATGGGTTTATGAAAGGCAGGTTCTGCTTGACTAACCTGATCTCCTTCTATGACAATGTGACCCGCTTATTGGATGAGGGAAAGGCTGTGGATGTTGTCTACCTGGACTTTAGTAAAGCCTTTGACACAGTCTCCCACAGCATTCTCCTGGAGAAACTGACTGGTCATGGATTGGCTGGGCGTATGCTTTGCTGGGTGAAAAACTGGCTGGATGGCCAGGCCCAAAGAGTTGTGGTGAATGGAGTTAAATCGAGTTGGTGGCCGGTCACAAGTGGTGTTCCCCAGGGCTCAGTGTTGGGGCCAGTTCTGTTTAATATCTTTATCAATGATCTGGGTGAGGGGATCAAGTGCACCCTCAGTAAGTTCACAGATGACACCGAGTTGGGCCGGAGTGTTGATCTGCCTGAGGGTAGAAAAGCTCTGCAGAGGGATCTTGACAGGCTGGAACGATGGGCCGAGGCCAACCGTATGAGGTTCAACAAGGCCAAGTGTCGGGTTCTGCACTTGGGGCACAACAACCCCATGCAATGCTACAGGCTTGGGGAAGAGTGGCTGGAAAGCTGCCTGGCGGAAAAGGACCTGGGGGTGTTGATCGATGGCCGGCTTAATATGAGCCAGCAGTGTGCCCAGGTGGCCAAGAAGGCCAACAGCATCCTGGCTTGTATCAGAAACAGTGTGGCCAGCAGGACTAGGGCAGGGATCGTCCCCCTGTACTCGGCACTGGTGAGGCTGCACCTCGAATACTGTGTTCAGTTTTGGGCCCCTTACTACAAGAAAGACCTTGAGGTGCTGGAGCGAGTCCAAAGAAGGGCAACGAAGATGGTGAAGAGTCTGGAGAACAAGTCTGATGAGGAGCAGCTGAGGGAACTGGGGTTATTTAGTCTGGAGAAAAGGAGACTCGGGGGAGACCTTATTGCTCTCTACAACTACCTGAAAGGAGGTTGTAGCGAACTGAGTGTCGGTCTCTTTTCCCAAGTAGCAAGTGATAGGATGAGAGGAAATGGCCTCAAGTTGCGCCAGGGGAGGTTTAGATTGGATATCAGGAAAAATTTCTTCATTGAAAGGGTTATCAAGCATTGGAACAGGCTGCCCAGGGAAGTGGTGGAGTCACCATCCCTGGAGGTATTTAAAAGATGAGTAGATGTGGTGCTTAGGGATATTGTTTAGTGGTGGACTTGGCAGTGTTAGGTTAACGGTTGGACTCGATGATCTTAAAGGTCCTTTCCAACTGAAATGATTCTATGATTCTAGGTTCATGGTGCATCCACATCTTCCATTTTGTATGCAGTTCTAGTCATACTCGCCACTCTCCCCTCCCCCAACAGTATAGCAGTAGAGCAGAACTGGAAAAGTTTTAAAAAAATGTGATGGTGGTGACCTAGGGTATAGAACAGCTTCTGTATAAGGAACAATTAGATAGGCTACTATCATTCAACCTACTGGGCTTGGTAGTGTTAGGTTAATGGTTGGACTCAATGATCTTAAAGGTCCTTTCCAACGAAAACAATTCTATGATTCTGTGATTCTGTGACGTTGTGCTCAGCAATAAAAGCTAATAGAAAGGAGGAGAAGGTTGGGGGGCATTCATTATTAAGGCATTTGTCTTCCGAAGCAACCGCTATGGGCACTGAGGCCCTACTTCCCAGGAAGTGGCTGGACATCGCCTGCTGATGGGCAGTAGAGAACAGATTTTTTTCTTTTTTTTTTTTGTTTCCTTTGATTCCTCCCATGGCCTTTGCTTTTCTTTATTAAACTGTCTTTATCTCGACCCATGAGTTTTTTATCTTATTTTCTCCCCCTGTCCCGCTGAGGAGGGGGAATGATAGAGCAGCTTGGTGGGCCCCTGGCAGCCAGCCAAGGTTAACCCACCATGGTAAAATAGATAAAATATGAGTAGCTCTGGAAGCAGATGCTTTACCAGACTGAAGTTCTGCATTGAGGATGTAAAATGTCTAATTTTGATGGCCCCAGTGCTAAGTAGACTGGCACGTTATGGGGTGAGGCCAAGGCTTACCTGCCTGCTCCTAGGGGAGTTAACACAGTATTCACTGGTCCTTGAGCAGTTATTCTAGGTTGGGGGGGAGGTATGATCCTGTGGTGAATAAAATGTCAAAATTCTCAATTACTACAAATTCTCAAGTCCTTCTGCTTTAAATGTTGCAGTAATTCAGAGTTGTCAGAGTATCTTTCAAGTTACTAGTTTGCATTCAAAAATAGAAATTGCAAGTTTGATTTGCATACAGTAGGTGAGTTAGCATATGGCCCTATTTTTGTCTTAAGTTGCACATACTCTTTTTACCAAAAAAATGATGTTTATAGCTGTTAGTTTATGGATATTATTGCAGAGGAAAAACATTGTAAAACTGAAGTGATATCTGTAACTGAATGTATTGAATGTGCCTTACTCTACCAGATTCCCCCTTTCTTGCTATACATCATTTAATCACATAATGATTGAGGTTGGAAGGGACCTCTGGAGGTCATCTTGTCCAGTCCCACTGCTCAAGTAGGGCCACCTAGAGCTGGTTGCCCAGGAACATTTCCAGATGGTGTTTTAATATATCCAAGGAGGGAGACTCCACAACCTCTCTGGGCAACCTATTGCAGTGCTCAGTCACCTTCACAGTAAAAAAAGTGTTTCCTTATGTTCAGACAACATCACCTGTTTTTCAGTTTCTGCCCATTGCCTCTTGTCCTATCACTAGACACAAATGGAAAGAGCCTGGCTCCGTCTTATTTGCACTCTCCCTTCAGGTATTTATATATATTGATGAGATTCCCCCAAGCCTTTTCTTCTCTAGGCTAAACAGTCCCAGCTGCTTCAGCCTTTCCTCAGGAGAGATGCTCCAGTCCCTTAATCATTCTTGTGGCCCTTCACTGGACTCCCTCTATGTCCATGTCTCTCTTGTACTGAGGAGCCCAGAACTGGACACGGGACTCCAGGTGTAGCCTCACCAGTGCTGAGTAGAGGGGAAGGATCACTTCCCTTGACCTGCTGGCAATACTTTGCCTAAGGTAGCCCAGGATACCATTAGCCTTCTTTGTGGCAAAGGCACATTGCTGGCTCATGTTCAACTTGGTGTTCACCAGGAGCCCCAAGTTCTTTTCTGCAAAGCTGCTTTCCAACTGGTCAGCTCCCAGCACGTACTGGTGCATGGGATTGTTCCTCCCCAGGGGCAGGACTTTGCCCTTCCCCTTGTTGAACTGCATGAGGTTCCTGTTGGCCCATTTCTCCAGCCTGTCAAGGTCCCTCTGGATGGCAGCACAACCCTCTGGTGTATCAGCCACTCCTCCCAGTTTTGTGTCATCAGCAAACTTGCTGAGGGTACAGTCTGTCTACCCATCATCCAGATCATTAATTAGGATGTTGAACAGGATCAGACCCAGTATTGACCCCCGGGGTACACCATTAGTTACTGGCCTCCAACTAGACTTCATGTCCTCTGGGCCTGACTGTTCAGCCAGTTTTCAGTCCACCTCACTGTCTGCTTATCCAGCCCATACTTCAACAGCTTCTCTATGAGGATCTTATAGGAGTGTCACGGTTTAAAGCTGGGCCGGCTATTAAACCTGTGGCAGATGCTCTCTGTTATCCCCCCCCCTCCCCCCAAAGGGAAAGGGAAAGGGAGAAGGGAGAGAGACTTCTGGGTTGGAAAGTTAAAACAGTTTTAATAAACTATAATAATGAAAAAGAGTATAATAATAATAGAAATAATCAAATATATACAAATATATATACAAAACCAAGATTGAGCTCCCCTGAAGTCAGCCACGTCACCACCGGCACTGCAGGGCAGGCTCCGGGAAGGCCCAGGCTGGGCCTAGCGACGGTCGAGAGCTGGATTCAGGAATGCACGGATCGGGATCGGGGGCAGCAGGAAAACAGACGGAGTCCTCCTTGGACACCGGCCATAGCAGAAAAAGCGAGACCCTCGTGATCCCCCCGCTTTATACCGAGAATGACGTGTATGGGATGGAATACCCTCGTTGGTCAATTTTGGGTCACCTGCCCTGTCTGCTCCCCCCTGCAGCTGTGACCCCCCTTCAGCTCTTCACTCGTAAGCAGTGAGGAATTCAGCAGTGACCTTGGTTTCTCTAAGACTAAGTACAGCAAGAGCCTTACTGCACAACATCCCTACCGGTGCCTCAGTGATAACTACAAACTTCGAGCGTTATCAGTCCTGGAAGCAGACACTGTCTGCAAAACATGCAGTTAGTTTCAGAAAGTGCAGTTACTTAGAGGAGACTTAGCTGAAAGTAAAAATCACTGAAAGGAAAATCGGCCTGGTTTAGGCCAAACCAGGACAAGGAGACAGTGTTAAAGGCCTTCCTGAAGTCAAGGTAGACAATATCCACTGCTCTCCCCTTGTCTACCAGGCCAGTCATTTCATCATAGAAGGTTATCAGGTTGGTCAAGCATGACTCCCCCTTGGTGAATCCATGCTGACTACTCCTGATGACTGTCTTGTCCTTCATGTGCCTGGAAGTTGTTCCTAGGATTAGCTGCTCCATCACCTTCCCAGGGTGAGGCTGACTGGCCTGTACTTCCCTGGGCCCTCCTTCTTGCCCTTCTTGAAGATAGGAGTGACATTTGCTTTCCTCCAGTCTTCGGGCACTTCTCCCAATCACCAGGATCTTTCAAAGGTTATTGAGAGTGGCCTTGCAATGACATCTGCCTGCTCCTTCAGTGCTCGTGAGTGCATCCCATCAGGGCCCATGCACTTATGTACATCCTTTTTGCTTAAGTATTCCCTGACCAGATCCTCTTCCACCAAGGGTACGTCTTCCTTGCTCTAGACTTTCCCCCGGTCTCCAGGGCCTAGGATTCCTGAAGGCTGGTCTCGCTAGTGAAGACTGAGGCAAAGGCGGCATTCAGTACCTCAGCCTTTTCCATGTCCTGTGTCACCAGGTCCTCTGTCTCATTCAGCAATGAGCCCACATTTTCCCCAGTCTTCCTTTTGGCACCTAGGTACTTATAGAAGCCCTTTTTGTTGTCTTTGACATCCCTTGCCAGATGCAATTCCAGTTGGGCTTTGGCTTTTCTAACATCATCCCTGTATTCTCAGACAATGTCTCTGTATTCATCCCAGGTTACCTGTCTCTGCTTCCACCTTCCTTTTTGTGTTTGAGTTTGGCCAGGAGCTCCTTGCTCATCCACGCAGGCCTCCTGGCATTTTTGCCTGACTTCCTGCTCATTGGGATGGACCGCTCTTGAGCTTGGAGGAAGTGATCCTTGAATATCAACCAGCTTTCTTGGGACCCTCTTCTCTCCAGGGCCTTATCTCATGGGATGCTTCTAAGCAGATCCCTGAAGAGGCCAGAGTCAGCTCTCCTCAAGTCCAGGGTTATGAACTTGCCTTTTACCCTTCTCCCTCCTCTCGTGATCCTGAACTCCACCATCTCATGGTCACTGCAGCCAAGGCTGCCTTTGACCTTCGCATCCCCAACGACCCCTCCAGCAGAGCACCTCTCCTCGTCAGCTCCTGTATCACTGGGGTGAGGATGTTGTCATCGATGCTCTCCAGGAACCTCCTAGATTGCTTATACCCTGCTGTGTTGTCCCTCCAGCAGATATCGGGGTGGTTGAAGTCCCTCGTGAGGACCAGGGCCTGCGAACACAAGACTGCTATCTGTCTGTAGAGGGCCTCATCCACTTGTTCTTCCTGGTCGGGCGGCCTATAGCAGACACCCACTACAATGCCACCCTTACCCATCGTCAATCCTTACCCATAAGCTCTCAGTCAATCAATCAATCAATCAATCAGGTTGGAAGAGACCTCTGGGATCATCGAGTCCAACCGTTGCCCTGACACCACCCTGTCAACTAGACCATGGCACTAAAAGTGCCATGTCCAGTCTTTTCTTAAACACATCCAGAGATGGTGACTCCACCACCTCCCTGGGCAGCCCATTCCAATGTCTAATGACCCTTTCTGAGAAGAAATTCTTCCTAATGTCTAACCTGAACCTCTCCTGGCAAAGCTTGAGGCTGTGCCCTCTTGTCCTATCGCTAGTTGCCCGGGAGAAGAGGCCAACTCCCACTCCACTACAACCTCCCTTCAGGTAGTTGTAGACTGCAATAAGGTCACCTCTGAGCCTCCTCTTCTCCAGGCTAAACAACCCCAGCTCCCTCAGCCGTTCCTCATAGGTCATACCCTCCAGACCCTTCACCAGCTTGGTCGCCCTCCTCTGGACTCGCTCCAACACCTCAACATCTTTCTTGAAGTGCAGGGCCCAGAACAGGACACAGTATTCAAGGTGCGGCCTCACCAGTGCCGAGTACAGAGGGACGATCACTTCCCTAGACCGGCTGGCTACACTATTCCTAATAGAGGCCAGGATGCCATTGGCCTTCTTGGCCACCTGGGCACACTGCTGGCTCATGTTTAGCCGTCTGTCGATCAGCACCCCCAGGTCTCTTTCCGCCGGGCCGCTTTCTAACCACTCTTCCCCCAGCCTGTAGCTCATCAGCTATCCCCAGGCAGGGCTCCATCCATTCCAGCTGTTCTCTCATATAAAGGATAGCTCCCCCTCACGGAGAGTACCCAGCCACAATCTTACTGAATGTATTACTGCATGGACTTTCAAATATCTCTGTATGTTCTTGCATATGGCTCCTTTGACCAGATACCCTTAAAGGAGCAGATACTCTCTTTCTACATACCATTACAATGGAAGTGGTCAAGGAACCTGGGTCATACTTTATTCTGCACAGATGTCACGGTTTAAAGCTGGGCCGGCTATTAAACCTGTGGCAGACGCTCTCTGTTAACTCTGCCCCCCCTCCAGAGGGGAAAAGGAAAGGGAAAAGGGAGAGAGACTTCCGGGTTGGAAAGTTAAAACAGTTTTAATAAACTATAATACTGAAAAAGAGTATAATAATAATATTGGAATAATCAAATATATACAAATATATACAAAACCAAGATCGAGCTCCCCCGACGTCGGTCACGTCCCCACCGGCGCTGCAGGGCAGGCTCCGGGAAGGCCCAGGCTGGGCCCAGCGATAGATGGGGACTGGACTCAGGGATGCATGGATTGGGATTGGGGGCAGCAGGAAAACCGGCCATACCAGAAGGGCGAGAAGGGAGAAGAAAGGGCCGAAGGCTCAAGCAGGCCGAGACCCTCGTGATCCCCCCGCTTTATACTGAGAATGATGTGTATGAGATGGAATACCTTCGTTGGTCAATTTTGGGTCACCTGCCCTGTCCGCTCCTCCCTGCAGGTGCGACCCCCCTGCGGCTTTCACTCATAAGCAGTGAGGAATTTAGCAGTGACCTTGGTTTCTCTAAGAATAAGTACAGCAAGAGCCTTTCTGCATAACATCCCTACTGGTGCCTCAGCGATAACTATAAACTTCGAGCGTTATCAGTCACAGAATCACAGAATCACAGAATCACAGAATGTCAGGGATTGGAAGGGACCTCGAAAGATCATCTAGTCCAATCCCCCTGCCGGGGCAGGATTGCCTAGACCATATCACACAGGAACGCGTCCAGGCGGGTTTTGAATGTCTCCAGAGAAGGAGACTCCACAACCTCTCTGGGCAGCCTGTTCCAGTGTTCAGTCACCCTCACCGTAAAGAAGTTTTTCCTCAAATTTAAGTGGAACCTCCTGTGTTCCAGCTTGCACCCATTGCCCCTTGTCCTGTCAAGGGATGTCACTGAGAAGAGCCTGGCTCCATCCTCTTGACACTTGCCCTTTACATATTTATAAACATTAATGAGGTCACCCCTCAGTCTCCTCTTCTCCAAGCTAAAGAGACCCAGCTCCCTCAGCCTCTCCTCATAAGGGAGATGTTCCACTCCCTTAATCATCTTCGTGGCTCTGCGCTGGACTCTCTCTAGCAGTTCCCTGTCCTTCTTGAACTGAGGGGCCCAGTCCTGGAAGCAGACACTGTCTGCAAAACATGCAGTTAGTTTCAGAAAGTGCAGTTACTTAGAGGAGACTTAGCTGAAAGTAAAAATCACTGAAAGGAAAATTGGCCTGGTTTAGGACAAACCAGGACAACAGACCATCAGTGAAATGAGTATATTTCTACTGAAAATGTATTAAGGCTCTAGTGTTACAAAAGTTAATGCTAACACAAACATATAAAAACATGGCAAATTCTGTGGATCAGGGTTTATGCTTTAGGCAGTAAGCAGTTTAGCTAGGGTACATATACATAAGGTGCAGTCACATAGTTTACTTCAGTGTAGACACACTCTAATTATTAGCAAGTGGAAGAAGCTGTTCATGAGGGTAAGGGACAGTTATCCTTGGAGATACTGAAAATTTCACTGGACAAGGGCCTGAACAACCTGATCTGATTGGACCTGCTTTGAGCAAGAGCCTCCATCAGTGGAGATATTCAAAACCCAACTGGACAATGTCCTGAGCAACCTTCTCTGATTGACCCTGCTTGAGCAGGGGTAGTGGTGGTGGACTAGATGATCTCAAGAGATTCCTTCCAACCTCAGTGATTCTGTGATACTGTGTGATTCTGAGCAGCATGTTGGACCAGAGAGACCTCTAGACATCCCTTCCAACCTACATTATTCTATGATCATTCAGCTCCACTCATGACTCCTTCAACCATCTCCCCCCCAGTGCTGTTTTGTTTTTAAGAAGATCGACTAAAGGGTCCTCTGGGAGTCATCTGTCTTAATCCTCAATTGCTCCAGGCTGTGCTGACAGAACAGAGATCTCTCAGGCACAAACAGCTGCTGCAGAATCTCACCTGGTTGTTCAGGTGGACTGAGAAAGTCTTTTCTGATGCTTTGCACCTGACAAAGCCAAAGACAAAGCACTGTGTATGATCATGCCTTTCTGCTGGCCAGAGGTTTCAGCACCATCTTTGTCCAGCACCATCTTGAAACTGTTGTCACTGTGTTATTCTCCAGCTTCAAGGACAGAGACACTGAGCTCGTCACTGAGCAGTCTCATCAGTAAGAGCCACTGTAAAATGCATTGTTGCCTGAGGTGTTACACTCCTTTTTAGTACCTGACTTTCCTGGCACCGTCACCTTGGCACTAGGAAATGGGACCCCGGGGCTCTCCATATTCCTTGTCAGACTCTGTTGGAATAAGGCTGCAGCAAAACCCTTTCTGTCCCTGGCATGCACGCCTCCTTGTTGGGCCACTGGAGTCTAAGCCTTCCACTCTGTGATTAGAGGGCTGGTGCCCTCTGCCATTTCACAGCATTAACTTGAGCAACCTTTCCCACTTGCATGAATCTTATTGGTCTTTCTGGGACTAGTTGTCCCTGGACTTTTTGAGGAGAGCCACCAGCCGGTGCTTACATCTTCATGTGGTTGCAGAGGATTGCCACAACCTAGTGAACGTTTTCCATTATCTAAGATCATCAAAGGGTTTCTTGCACATCAGTAGGCCTTGCTGGAGCCAACCTTGGTGGTACAACTGTCTTTTGTTGCCCTTAGGTGAAGCATGTGGAATGGTACTGTTGGGTTGTATTGGGCAAATTAGCAATTATGTCCTGGTTAATATTCAAGGATCACCTCCTCCAGGCTCAGGAGTGATGCATCCCAACAAAGAGGAAGGCAGGCAAAAATGCCAGGAGGCCTGCATGGATGAACAAGGAGCACCTGGACAAACTCAGGCACAAAACAGAAGCCTACAGAGGGTGGAAGCAAGGGCAGGCAGCCTGGGAGGAATACAGGGAAATTCTCCGAGCAGCCAGGGATCAGGTTAGGAAAGCTAAAGCCCTGATAGAATTAAATTTGTCCAGGGACATCAAGGGCAACAAGAAATGCTTCTATAGGTATGCCAGTGATAAAAGGAAGACTAGGGAAAATGTGGGCCCTCTCCAGAAGGAAACGGGAGACCTGGTTACCCGGGATATGGAGAAGGCTGAGGTACTCAATGACTTCTTTGCCTCAGTCTTCACTGGCAAGTGCTCAAGCCACACTGCCCAAGTCGCAGAAGGCAGAGGCAGGGACTGGAAGGATGAAGAACCGCCCACTGTAGGAGAAGATCAGGTTAAAGACCATCTAAGGAACCTGAAGGTGCACAAGTCCATGGGACCTGATGAGGTGTATCCACGGGTCCTGAGGGAAATGGCAGATGAAGTTGCTAAGCCACTATCCATCATTTTTGAGAAGTCGTGGCAGTCTGGTGAAGTTCCCACTGACTGAAAAAGGGGAAACAGAACCCCCATCTTCAAGAAGGGAACAAAGGAAGACCCGGGGAACTACAGGCCAGTCAGTCTCACCTCTGTGCCTGGCAAGATCATGGAGCAGATCCTCCTGGAAACTATACTAAGGCACATGGAAAACATAGACGTGATTGGTGACAGCCAGAATGGCTTCACTAAGGGCAAATCGTGCCTGACAAATTTGGTGGCCTTCTACGAAGGGGTTACAGCATTGGTGGATAAGGGAAGAGCGACTGATGTCATCTACCTGGACTTGTGCAAAGCATTTGACACTGTCCCGCATGACATCCTTGTCTCTAAATTGGAGAGACATGGACTTGACGGATGGACCACTCAGTGGATAAGGAATTGGCTGGATGGTCGCACTCAAAGAGTTACGGTCAATGGCTCAATGTCCAAGTGGAGACCAGAGATGAGTGGCGTTCCTCAGGGGTTGGTACTGGGACCAGTGCTGTTTAACATCTTTGTCGTCGACATGGACAGTGGGATTGTGTGCACCCTCAGCAAGTTTGCTGACGACACCAAGCTGTGTGGTGCGGTCGACATGCTGGAGGGAAGGGATGCCATCCAGAGGGACCTTGACAGGCTTGAGAGCTGGGCCCGTGTGAACCGCATAAAGTTCAACAAGGCCAAGTGCAAGGTCCTGCATGTGGGTCTGGGCAATCCCAAGCACAAATACAGGCTGGGCATAGAATGGATTGAGAGAAGCCCTGAGGAGAAGGACTTGGGGGTGATGGTTGACAAGAAGCTCAACATGAGCTGGCAATGTGCACTTGCAGCCCAGGAAGCCAACTGTATCCTGGGCTGCATCAAAAGTAGCATGACCAGCAGGTCGAGGGAGGTGATTCTGCCCCTCTACTCTGTTCTCATGAGATCCCACCTGGAGTACTGCATCCAGCTCTGGGGCCTCCAACATAAGAAGGACATGAAGCTGTTGGAACGAGTCCAGAGGAGGGCCATGAAGATGATCAGAGGGCTGGAGCACCTCTCCTATGAAGACAGGCTGAGAGAGTTGGGGCTGTTCAGCCTGGAGAAGAGAAGGCTCCAGGGAGACCTTATAGCAGCCTTCCAGTACCTGAAGGGGGCCTACAGGAAAGCGGGAGAGGGACTTTTTACAAGGGCATGTAGTGATAGGATGAGGGGTAACGGTTTTAAACTGAAAGAGGGGCGATTTAGATTAGATATCAGAAAGAAATTCTTTATTGTGAGGGTAGTGAGACACTGGCACAGGTTGCCCAGAGAAGCTGTGGATGCCCCCTCCCTGGCAGTGTTCAAGGCCAGGTTGGATGGGGCTCTGAGGAACCTGGTCTAGTGGAAGGTGTCCCTGCCCATGGCAGGGGGATTGGAACTAGATAATCTTTAATGTCCTTTCCAACCCAAACCAGTCTTTGAATCTATGATAAAGGAGATCGGATTGGTATTGTGATTGAACCATATATTGCAATTCCTATATTTTGCTAAGTGTAGCTCACATTTGTATTGTGTTTTCAGTATATTTTGTATCACTCAGCTAAATTAGAAATCCTCTGTAACATCAACTATCTTCAAATAAGTAAATTTCATGTCAAACATTCCACCCTCCACACATGGAATATCTAAAAGAACCTGGTCAGAGAATATTGGACTCTGACATCTGGTCATAGGGGATGTGCAAGAAAGCTGAGCTCCCATTAAAGTTGATTCTTTCACAGTTTCCCTGTGTAATGTCATGCAAGTCATTTCACTCCTTAATCTTCCTCTGATCACAAAAGTAATAACACTGCTCTGCCTTTGCTGGACAGGACTTGGTCATGACAGGAACCTGAACATGTGCACTGGAAGTGCAGGCCTCATAGCTGTGGGGACTCTGAACTTTGCAATTGCCCAGTCTCTGCAAAACAAACCCTCAGTTGATACTTCTTCATTCCTGACACTTCACAGATTGTATTTTTTTGCCAGCTGCCTCTGATTTTCTCCCCACAGCCCTAACCCTTGACCCCACATGCTTTCACACCTCACTTTCATTTTTTGCTGGTGGGCACTCAAAGCCATTTGACAGGCTTGTTTGCCTGTCTTTCAGCACTTCCTCCTCCACTTTCATCTGTTTTCTGTTGTCTTGGATCTTACTTCACTTCTGGATTTCCTCCAGTGGCATCCTTCTTCTCCAGTCATGGTATTGGCTTGTGTCTGGTTTTCTGGAATGTCTCTTCCCCAAGAAATTGTGGCAAGGAATTCACAGTTCCAGAGCCTTGTCTCAAGCATAGCAGGACAGACCCTATAAAGGGAAGTAGGCATCTGTTTAGCACTCACAGAGGACATTCAAAAACCAGTATTAAACAATGCATTAAAAAATCTGGAGGGGAAAAATATTAAAGCACTTGACTGGAAATATTTCTGGAGTTTATTTACTCTGGGGAATATTTTAGCCATTTTGGTTTATATCTATAATTTTTATGCATCTCATTTTCCTCCTTGCTCGTTTCTCTGGAAGTTAATGGACCTGAGAACTAACAGCACCTTACACAAACACTGGCCAACTGAAAAAGGTTCGGGCTGCTCTCCACATGCCAGCCTTTGCTAATTCCATTTAGCTACTCCTGTGCTGTTGGTGCTGGCTGGACTCCAGTAGCCAGGGGGTAGATGTCTCCCTGGTATGATTCCAACTGCAAACAAATAGGAAATTCAGAGTCACATCAGACACTAGTTACAGTTAGGTTTGGCACCATGCTTAGGAACATAGCAGAGGAAGTAATTTTTTTAATCTTGTTTTGAGATGTGCACCACAAACGTTTACCAGTACTGACACAAAGTTTTCTCACCTGACCTGAGCTTCACTCCTCCTGATCTAAATCATTGCTTGGAAGAAGATAATTTTGAAAGTCTATTTTAATTCATTTCAGTAAGGCTTTTACACATCCAGACAACATATTGGGAGATGGGTAACGTGGCCCTTGTTAACACAATGGATACAAAAAATTGGCACAAGCCACAAATCATCAGACAGTCTGAGATTAATTGGTTCAAGGAATAATGTTTGAGGAACACAGGCTGCACAGCCTGCTCATTTCTTACCGTAACTCTTCCAGTAGGTAACACAGCTCCAAGACAGCACACCTCCTGCAGAACAGAAGGCCTTCTCTCCTGGTGCCAGAGAGAGGCCCCAGGCACTCCCTGTAGCTTGGGACTTGGAGAGGTGCTTTTACCATCCAAAGCTCTGTCTGTGTCGAAGCCTCTGCCCTGGCAGGGGCAGCTGTTCCAACAACTGCTGGGGAATCTGCCCTGTGGCATGTTATCACCACACCCGAGACTGTTATGCTGGTACAAATTCATCTGAGGCACCTTTCTGCACAAACTGCTGCAACTGTTGGCTGTGTCTGTTAGCTGCCCTCTGGGAGCTGTCTTCTAGGCCTGGCTCTTATATTGGCCACTCCTGAGCACTGGCTAAAAGGGTGCTTGACTCTCCCTCATCAGGAGACAGCTGCAACAAAGGCTCCATGCATCTTGGAGCCTTGTATAGGACTTTCCTTGTGTAGGACTTTTCCTTATCCAATTACTAGATAGCAGATCTGATATAATGTACTCTTTTTTTAAAGGGGAACTAGCATGGTATTTTTATTGTTATGAGGTTGGCTGCCTTTCTGGCCCTTTTTAATTGGAGAGCATCCACTAGGTTTCATATGTAGTCTTCCTACTTGAACACCCTGGGCTCCAGTCGCTTTCCTCTAGCTGTGCTAACCCACCAGATCCATCTGGGTTCTTGCACAAAAGATATTTGGTTTTGGCAGTCCTGTAACATCAGTGAGATTCTTGAATGAAATCTGAGTCCTGGAACAGTGTTTAGACAAGTTTTTAAAAAGGTCTGCCACAGATATGTTACTGAGCTGCTATTTGTCTACTGATGATAGTCAGCCTACCATCTTTTTGTGGCTCCACTAGAAAATGATCTTGCAAGTCTTTAAACCTATGTGGTGGGTTGACCCCAGCTAGCAGCCAAACACCACACAGCTGCTCGCTCACTTTCCCCTGCTGTGAGATGGGGGAGAGAATAGGAAGAGCAAAAGCAAGAAAGACTGGGTTGAGATAAAGACAGTTTAATAAGTGAAGGAAAGAGGAAAAAAACAAGTGATACAAAGGCAGTCATCCACCACCTCCCACCAGCAGACCAATGCCCAGGCCCTCTCCGAGAAATGTCTACCTTGGAAGACCAAACATCCATTTTTTTATTGCTGAGCATGATGTTATATGGCATGGAATATCTCTTTGATCAGTTTGGGTCAGCTGTCCCAGCTGTGTCCCCTCCCAGCCTCTTGCCCACCCCCAGCCTAGTCACTGGAGGGGCAAAGTGGGAAAAAGAAAAGGCCTTGATGCTGTGCAAGCACTGTTCAGCAATAGTTAAAACATTAGTGTGTTGTTGTTGTGGGTTGATCTTGGCTGGCAGCCAGATGCCCACCCAGCCACTCTCTTGCTCCCCCTCCTCAACAGGACAGGAAGATAAAAGAGATGGAAAATCTCATGGGTCAAGATAAGACAGGGAGATCACTTACCAATTACCATTATGGGCAAAACAGACTCAGCTTGGGGAAAATTAAATTTATTGCCAATTAAAATAGATTTGGGTAGTGAGAAAAAAAGACAAAATTAAAACAACACCTTCTCCCCAACATTTATCCAAGGCTCAACTTCACTCCTTCATTCCTGACTCCTCTACCTCCTCCCCCTCAGCATAGCAGGAGGGATGGGGAATGGGGGTTTGCGGTCAGTTCATAACAGTTCCTGTCTGCTGCTACTTCCTCCTCACATTTTTCCTCTACTCCAGCATGGGTCCTCTCCATAGGCTGCAGTCCTTCAGGGAATATCCACCTGCTCCACCATGATCTCTCCACAGGCTGAAGGGGAATCTTTGCTCCAGTGCCTGGAGCACCTCCTCCTCCTTCTTCTCTGATCTTGGTGTCTGCAGGATTGTTTCTCACACTTGTTTTCTCTCTGCTGTGTGGCGTTTTGCCCTTTCTTAAATATGTTTTACAGAGGTGCCACCAGCTTCTCTGATGGGCTCAGTGTTGTCCAATGGTGGGTCTGTTTTGGAGCTGTCTGGCACCAGCTGTGTCCAGCACAGGGCAGCTCTGGTCTCTTCTCAAATACACTTTTCAACACTATTTTAGTCACAAATCCAAAACACAGCACCATATGGGCTGCTATGAGGAAAATTAACTCCACCTGAGCCAGACCCAGTACAACCTGCCGTGGTTCTTCTGTTTGTTTTTTTTTGTTTGTTTGTTTGTTTCCAGGCCTTTTCCATCCTGAGACAATTCTCAAGTTGATTCAGCTTAAGCTTCTCATTCTCCTTCCTTCCAAATTTCCTTCTTGAATTGTATTTATAAAGTAAGCAGCCCTCAACATATAGCACTTGATAGGCTACAGAGAAGCTTCAGTTGTGCTGCAGACTTTGTGTCTGGTCAGTCAAGAGTCCTGTTTATCATTCCAATGGATACTAGCAGAATCCACAGGTAGTCACATCTCCAGTTAGTTGTGTTTCATTTTTACTTACAGCGAGAAAGTGATGACGATGATGATGATGACCAAAGTAGTGATAGGGAAGATGGACCTCTAGAAGAGCAAATAGAGCGCTTGCAGGAGAGAGTAGAATCAGCCCAGAGTGAACAGAAGAATCTCTTCCTTGTTATATTCCAGGTAATGATGGGTAATGTCTTTGCAGCATCATTTGTATCTTAATCATTTTCCTAGGGTGAGTACATGGGAAGGGGTAGATGGGCTTGTTCTGGATAAGAATCAAAGGACTGCCTAACTCCCCTAAACAAGAATTGCTTCAGCATCAAGAGCCTGAGAAAATGAGTTCTTTTAATAGCATGCAATTTCCTAAACAAACAAAAGGTATTTTGAATATAAATAGTTACTCAGTGTCTCCTAAGTGAAATATTCATTCTGACATTGCTGTTCAAAGCTTCTGTCTATCAAATGTCCCATGGATTATCTTATCTGAGGCTAGTAACCTATTTTCATCTGAAAAGATTTGCTGAACCAACATTCTATTTGTGTTCTTCTACAGCGTTTCATTATGTTGTTAACTGAACACTTAGTGCGCTGTGAAACTGGTGGGATTGATGTATTTACATCTTGGTATAAAAGCTGTATAGAGAGGTTGCAGCAAATCTTCCTACAGGTAAGTTTCACTTCTTGGTTTGGAAGGCTTTGGGCAGCTGCTGGAAAGAAAAGCTTACATGATTTGAGAGCTATGCTTGGTCACTTATTTTTACCAGCTCCATTAGAACAGACATAGCTGGTGTCACCAGTCTTTTTCAGGGACTAGTGTGAGTTTTGGCTGTGTCTGTCTCTGGTTTTGACCCCATCTTTGCTACAGACTTGCTAAATGACTGGAGGGTGAGCTCCTTGATTTGTCTCTTGCACTGTGAATATAGTGCAAAACAATATTGAGATGTGGCTGTAAATGTAGCTGAGTTTTTCTTACTATGTTATAGTAAGGGTAGAGTCTTGAGCAAACAAGTATACCAAAATAAGTGCCTAACAAGTGGATGAAAATGTTTTAAATTTATGTATCTGATTATAATGAATAGGTATTTAAAAATATAGTTTGGAACTCTTGGCTCTATTAAATCTGACAACAGATGTAAAAAGCCAGTCAAGTAACTGCATGAAAGCAACAGCCAGAATAATAGAAAATTATTTGTGTTTACATGAACATAAATTGTGTTAGAAGATGGGAAACTGCATGGGATTAATGGCATAATTCCCTCTATGGGTTAGTCTCTACCCTGATCATAAAAATGACTTAATGCTAAAGCAAATGTCCCGAGTCCTAGCATATCTGTGCAGTTGCCTCTACACACTATTCAGAATCAGGATTAGAACTGAATAGCTACAGGGAACCCAGTACTTCTCAAAACAGGATTTCAATGTATGCTCCATTCTTGCAGTCGACAGTGATTAATGTGTTGTGTAAATTAGATGTGCTTGTTAGTTCTGGTGAAAACATTTGATCTGTGATACAATATGTCTTGACTCTTCTGCCTGTTCTTGTGTATGGAGATGAATGAAAACAACAAAGGTTTATCTTTTTATCTGCAGCATCACCAGATAATTCAGCAGTACATGGTGACCCTGGAGAACCTCCTGTTTACAGCTGAACTGGACCATCACATACTGGCTGTATTTCAGCAATTTTGTGCTCTGCAGGCCTGAGGATTTTCATGTGTTGTTTTATCTGCAAGACTTAAAACCATTTTTCTTTAATGAGAGAAGCTCGCCATAGGGAAAGAGGAAACTCTCTAATTCAGAACAGCTTTCATGTGTTCCTATGTAAAGCAATACAGTACTCTAATAGTAACTGGTTTAGCATCATAAGTCTTATTAGCTATGACTGATAGAGGATTGGTGTGGAATAATGTATGTACTCTTTTAATTTGTCCTTTAATTTGGTTTGAATCTTTACTTCATGATAGTATTTTTGCTTCTTCCCTCTGTCATTCATATGACAATAACAAATAGGTCAAAAAATTACAGAATTGCTTACCTCTGACTGTTTGTTAAAGTAAATAAATTGCAGAAATGTGAAACAGGATTTGTGGATGTGGCAGAAATGCACCTCTTCAGTGAGCAGTTTGATAAGATCTTGGTAGTATGGCACAAGAAAAATGACTTAACTCTGGGCATGTGAAACACTGAGCTTTCAAAATAGTCTAGAGCATGTGGGTTTGTCTATTAAACTGACTAGATTATCACAGTTTGAAAGAACATGGTTGACAAACAGTTGAAATATGTTTTCTCAATGTATTGACTGGTGTATTATTACAGTATCTGCAAACAGCCAGTAGAGAAATTTCATGAACAATTTTTGAAGACTGATTCTTTTCCTACTGTGTCTGAAAAAAACATGAATAGCCCCAACACTGGTCCCAGCTGATAAATAACTAAGACCAATAAGAGGCAATCTGTCCTGAATGGGGCAGAGTTTCCACTTCAGTATTGCAAAGTACATAAACTTTAGACACCGTGCACACACATTATGGAGGGTGTTTATCCTGTTGTTTTAGCTTGTAACTCCTTGGGCAGCTGAGCTTGCACTGTATTGGACCTATGGGTCAGCAATGATGCTAAAACCTTTTTTGATGTTGATTGTGGATAAACCAAGTGCCCATCTCCTGTGATTCAGTAACAACTGCTCCATGTCAGTCGAATCTGCTTGCTTTTTAATCTCTAGAATGTGAAGGCAGTGTCTGGCTCCCACACTTTCAAATAACATTTTAGAGCTGAATTAGATGGGACTTTGCAAGAAACTTAAATCGGGGACATGTACAACCTGGAAATGTAGTAGCCTTATCTTTTGTTTGATAAATTTGAGTTATGCAAATAACATTACTTACATAAGCACTAAGGTGGTTGGTATCAGGGCAAGCAATAAGAAAGGCAGGGGGGAGGCATTATCTTAGGTGCTCAGTTCTCTGCAGTAATTCTGGTGTATTTACAAGCTGTTTACAGTCTGTCAGATAAGCATTCATACTCAGTGCTATTCAATACTTGAACTAGAAAATGGTGAGCTTTGAAGGATTTTGTTCTATAGTGTTTGTTTTTTCCCCCCCAATAAGTACCAAGTAATGCATAATCACTTTCATTCCTATGTTAATCAGTTGGCCTGATACTCAAGTGCAGAAGGCAAAAATTAGTTGTTTCAGCATAGATGTAAAGCTTTTGTGTAGTCTGTAGCGATTAGGCACATCTTCAGAATCTTGAATCTGCTACTTTTTTCTTTACCTGTTCTGTGTGATTTGACTATTTCCTCCCCTCTTCTAGAGTCAACCTTAATGTATTTGTAAATTTGTTTTATACGAGGTGTTTGCCAGTCATGCACAGTCAATATCATGGATGCCCCCACTCTGAGTGAACAGTACTTTGGTTCAGGCATCACCGGCAAGTAGGCCTGACTGAAATCAGCCCTACTGTGCAAACCGTAAGAACTGTGCTAGGCCATATCTTCTCAGGAACTAAGGAATCTAGGCCACATCTTATCAGGAGCTAACAGTACCAGCCCGAGCTGGGATTAGACAAAACTACAACTGCTACAGCTGCACTCCTGCACATACACCAAAGGGGGGGTTGACTACAAGTCAATCACTTTACACTATAAATATCTGTAGCACCCTCGAGCCCATTGAGCTCTCCTGTATGGCAGCAGACTGCATGGCGATGATCTCCCCTTGAGCAGGGACGCCTCTCAAGGTTACTCCTCGAGGTTGAGAGATCCCTTACCTGGCATCTGATATGTATAATGAGGTAAGTGACATTTTACATTAGGCTTAAAGGTATATTGTATGCTAGTGACATTTATATATCCAGCTATAGCTTAATTATTAGAAGCGTAGTAAGTAGTAGTGTTTGACAGCTGTCTAATCACTGTCTAAATTATTGTTTAAATCATCATTTAAATAATTGTCAAATAATTTTCAAATCACTGTTTAATTACCATTCAATTATTGCTTAATCACCATTTGATTACCATTTAATTTTCATTCAATCATCGATTAATTATCATTTGATCATCGTTTGATCATTAATAAAACCCTGTTAGTTAACCCCACAACGATGACTTCTCTTAGTAATTCACCTGTGACAGTCAAATACCCTATTTTTCTTTAGAAGCATACAGTATAGAGTGTACAGTGGATGTGTGAATTGGGATCATAGCCTTTGATTTCCAGTAGGACTGACCAATAAGGGATTCTCTCTATTTCATTAATGGAGGGGATGTCATTGAATTTAAAGTTGATTTCTCTAAAACTGAGAAAGCAATGAAACTTACAGATGTGTAACTTCTCCTCCAAGCCTTTCATCAAGTAGACAAATGCCCCTGCTGGGAATATAGCAGCAAATAACCGAGCATGGACAGCATAATCACAGAATCACAGAATCACAGAATCAACCAGGTTGGAAGAGACCTCTGGGATCATCAAGTCCAACCGTTGCCCTGACACCACCATGTCAACTAGACCATGGCACTAAGTGCCATGTCCAGTCTTTTCTTAAACACATCCAGAGATGGTGACTCCACCACCTCCCTGGGCAGCCCATTCCAATGTCTAATGACCCCTTCTGAAAAGAAATTCTTCCTAATGTCCAACCTGAACCTCCCCTGGCAAAGCTTGAGGCTGTGTCCTCTTGTCCTATCGCTAGTTGCCTGGGAGAAGAGGCCGACTCCCACTCCACTACAACCTCCCTTCAGGTAGTTGTAGACTGCAATAAGGTCACCTCTGAGCCTCCTCTTCTCCAGGCTAAACAACCCCAGCTCCCTCAGCCGTTCCTCATAGGGCATACCCTCCAGACCCTTCACCAGCTTGGTCGCCCTCCTCTGGACTCGCTCTAACACCTCAACATCTTTCTTGAATCCCTATCACATAATTTAAAACCAAATTACAGTGCCTTTAAAAATAATCATAATAAAGACCTGTCATCATAATGGCTGTTGAAGCCTCTCTTGTAGAGTGTTTTTATCAGTAAGTGTTTTGCTGGTGTTGGTCTTGGTTGTAAGCACTGAAAGTATATGCGGATGTGCTTGACCATGTTCGTGTTAGTGGCTATATGACAAGTTATCTGTGTGTCTGTGGTGTCTGTGGCTTGACAGTACTGCTCTCCTGCAAGGAGAACCTGCAAGGTTCTAAAGGAATTTCCTTCACACACAAACCCCAGACCTAGCTCAGGGATGCAAGCTTCAATGTCTACTGATCGCCATCTTTTCCTTCTCTGCTGGGCCCATTGTCAACGATCTATGGGATAGATCACAGATTAGGCTTGGTGTAAACTCAGATATGAGGGGATAGATTAATTCAATAGTAACATCTCGTATAGTTGATATGTAGGCAATAGCTAAGTCTGTATTTGCATCATAAGTAAAGTTTACCAAATGCCAACAGGCTTGTAGGTGTTATTCAGTGTCAATGGCATTATCCTAAACAGCCTTACAAATTTCAGCAGGTAGAATTCCACTGCCACCTTCTCTTAAGATTCCAGCTACTGCAGCTTGGACCTATAGCTGGGCTTAAAGGCAGTTCAAAGCCAAGGAAACATTCCCTTGGGAACAGGCTGCCCAGAGAGGTTGTGGAGTCTCCTTCTCTGGAGACATTCAAAACCCGCCTGGACGCGTTTCTGTGTGACATGATCTAGGTAAGCCTGCTCCAGCAGGGGGATTGGACTAGATGATCTTTCGAGGTCCCTTACAATCCCTAACATTCTGTGATTCTGTGATTCTGTGTGATTTAATAATAACATAGTCACCATGATTTAGACATCCCCATAAAGGGAAAGTGTTTGCGGTCAACCACTGTCCCATTCCAACTCTAGTAGTGATGATTGTAAGGGAATGTGAAGGTTTCACAGTGAGGTAGTCATTGCATCTAGCTTATTGGTCAGGACTCCTGCATCAATACTGTTCAGCACTCCCATGCCTGTCCCCAGATAGCCTGTAAGGTCTCTACACAGGCAGAAGTTTGGCTGAAGTAGGGTACACCTGTGGAGTCAGGCTAGCCATCCCTCATAAGCAGTAGATGAGAAAGGGGCACACTGCAGGTTCAGCCTGGATACACTGGTTAACAGTGTTAACTCTACCCATTTTAAGGACCAGTTACAATCCAAAAGTAGTTGTTGCATATGATTTTTTCTAAATCGCATAGGGATCTACTTTGGTAATGAATGGGGATGAAGCCAAGGGTGAATTGGGAAGGACAGTTGGAGGGATGAGGGGGTGGTTGTGGTGAGTTTGGGAAGAGAAGTAGGAGAGGAACTCGGGGACAGGGGAATAACATTAAACTTAAAAAAGAGTGATTGGAGCCTTAGCCCAAAGGCACACAATGGCAACAAGTGAGAAAGTACAAGAGTCAAACTACAGAAAGGGTTGATGTAGGCACATGACACGCTGATTGTTGATCTGCTGATGGGTTGGTCCATTAACTGATATAAGGGTGTTACAGACAAGGTATGTGTTGCGACCAGGTCGTAACATAAATTGGCGTCACGGACAGGATCCCTTGCTAAAAGTAAAGTAACTGGTGATGGCCAAACTCAAATAAGAGCGAGTTCTCTTCAGAAGGGAGTCTGCTGGGGAGGAAGACATTAACCCTCAGAGGGATAATGATGGATTAAAAAAATAGGACTCCCCTGGGTGAGTCTAATGTGGATTGTAGCCCTCTCCTAGAGAAATTGGGGAGCTACAACGCTTGCCCTTCCCCTCCTGGTATGACCTGGGCACATAATAATTGGTGTGATCCCCAGATTATAGTGGACCAGATTACGGTCTTGATGAAGGAAAAAATTCAAGCCTGGAAAAGGGAAAGCGCTGGTCTGTGGTGTTTTGGGTGCCACTCTAATGGCTGCCCAGAAGGAAAGGCAAACAAATCAGCAGAGAGTGAAACAATAAAATCTTTACAAGACCT
The DNA here is from genome assembly GCF_013368605.1 of Nyctibius grandis. Taxonomy (NCBI): domain Eukaryota; kingdom Metazoa; phylum Chordata; class Aves; order Nyctibiiformes; family Nyctibiidae; genus Nyctibius; species Nyctibius grandis. Next base: position 24,364,089 of record NC_090694.1, read on the forward strand.
GGTTAAAGCCATACAGGAACAGCTAGAAAGTGAACGAGAGCAATTGGCTGCCGAACACCGGCTTCACACCACATTAGCGGAATCCATTGAACGAGAAAAATTTCTCCGTGAGGAGTTAGAACGTAAAGATTGGGAAACATCCCCTGTGAGGGAGTCAGGATTTACACAACTAACTCAAATTGAAAACCTACGAGAAAAACGTCCTCTGTATCCCTCCAAGAAGCTGGATGAACTAAGGGGGAGGCTTTACCCAAAAAATGGGGAAGTATGATTGCGCCCCTTGATTAAAACTGAGACGATAGATGACGGGCAGAGGGGAGCCCAACAAGTCACCACTCGTACGATCCCCTACTCCCCTACAGATTTGTCAAAAATTCAGGAAAAATATTCCTGGGGACCCCAAGAAACAGAAACTGAGTATGTCTGGAGGGTGTCCCTCATGGGGGGAGACCGTATCTTGCTGAGTGAGGAGGAGGCGAGAGGATATTGGGGGCCAGGAGTCTTTTTAACTACAAATGATAAAAGAGAACCGTGGTCCCTAACTCAAAGAGTGGTCTACTGGGCTGGAGGATTGGACCCGATGGAAAGGGGAGGACTCCTTTTCCATCAGAACACCTACAGCAGAGCCATATTTTGGAAAGCATCCTGTAGGGGCCTGGACCATGGGAAAGTTATAGAGAGAACATACCAGTACACTGTTATGTAACAGCATGAGTTAGCAAGAAAGCATAAGGATGTGGCTTGCTTAAGTTTATAGTAAGTATCCAATTAGAACAGTAGAAGTGGCACACAGCCAGATTGTGTACAATACTTGTAGCTAATAGCTTAGTGTGTAACCGTTACATAAGAGAGTATGTAGGTTATAAAAGAGTGTGTTAACCAAAATAAAGTGAACTATTAGAGCATCATATTGGTGTGCTGTAGTTCCTTCCTCGCGCGGACCCCAACAGCATCCAAAAGACTGCTTGCCTCCAGCTGATGCATGATCGCATGCTAGTGCTGCAACAACCCTCTCCCATGCAATATGCAGCAGACCCTGATAGGTTCTATCCTTTAATCAGGGGACTGCCTGATGTCTTGAAGTTATACGCAGGACAGTTACAGGATAGGTTGAGTCCAAGACCCCGTAGGAGGGGCGGTGAGCCAGAAATGACCTGGGGGGATGTCGCTCAGGAATTAATGACTTATGGGAGAAGGATGGGAATTACTCCCCAAAGCAGCGTTAAGTCAAAAGTGGATATCAGGAGGGTGGGAGAAGACTGGTGAAAAGGTACAGCACCAACGCGAAACAGTCACCCTCCCTCCATAGCCCGTCCCTCCGACAACAAGAGATAGGGCCTGTGGGCAGAGGGGATCTCTAAAGGAATTCCTAGAGAAGTAATGGATGGGTTACCTACCAGCAATTTGGAGAGTTTAATACGTAACTGGGATAGGGTTAAGGGACCGGGGCCACCCCCAAAAGGTAATCCCCCTAAGGGACCCGGTGGCCCGGCCCCTTCAGCCCCTCCTGAACCGAAACCAACCTGTGAAACCAACCTGTTTGATCGGTTCAGAATTGGGCCATTAAACATGTATGCATGGGTGGCCACCGATGCCCATAGCAAAGAGCACAAGATCAGTACTCAGTGGATTGTTCCTTCTTTTTAACAATCGGTTCTGTATTGGACTGAGTCCTGTTCTCTTTTCTCTTTCAGGAACTACCCAGAGGAAAAGGACTGGATGGCAGATTACTGAGCGGATGCTAATTTTAAGTGTATTAATAGCTTGATCAGCATCCGCTTAGTATTCTGTTATCTGGTCCATCTGTATAATATGCATTTGCTATCATTGTGATCATTGTTTTGGGAGGCCTTTCTCCTCACCCTTTGATCCTCAAAACCCCTAAGCCCTCATTTTAACACCTGGTCCACAGTAGACCAAGTTTCTTTTTCTCTTTTCTTCCAGATCCCATGATAAAAGGTGAAGCACTTCCTGAAGAAGGTCTATCACGAATGCTGATATTAGGCCTATTAATCACTTGTGTAATCATTTGTTTATTTATCTTAATAATATGCATTTATCGTTATCACACAAGGTGTTTTGGGGAAGGATCTCATGTATCTTGTTAATCTCGTTAATCAGTTATGTGGATGGTGGAGAAAGCGATTTTAATCTGGCGTGGGACTTTTAGAAGGTTTTGTCAGAATGTGGGGGGGGGGGCAAGATCAAGGACTGTGTAAGAATGTTGTGTTATGATCCACAACACCTCTACCTCTATAGACGAAGCTTGTGCAAAGATGAAGGAGATTGCGGACCAAACGGCTGAATTATTCCAATCAATGCAACTGAAAGACTGGTTTGATGGACTGGCCCCTGGGTCCTGGATCACTGTCGTGGAACATCACAAAACCAAGCCAAACTGAATAACAAACTAAAACCATGATTTATTTTACAAAATGATAACAAGATCCAACTAAGTTTTACTCTAACCAAAACTGCTTGAGACTCCAGCAGACATTAACAATCCACAGGTTCAGAATATCGGTTGGGAATTAATACTACACGACTGACTTAAGAATTCGTAAGTTTTTTGCGGCCGATAATCCAAAATGCACAATCAATCACTCACCTAATAAAGGGAGGGCTCTCAACCTCGAGGAGTTTCCTTAGGCTGCGTCCCAACCTAAGGGGAGAGTCCCTGACTGCAGGCCCGCTGCTCTGAGGAGGACTGACTCCAAATGGCCCCCGGCGGGGCTCCGTTTATACCCTCATCGAATCTGATCTGCGGTCAAATATGGTCACGTAGACCCCCATTGGCTGAGGATCCCGAGCCGTTCGACCGAAGTGCATAGGTGTTGTCTGCCACCAAGTGGGGGGTGACAAGAGCTGTGGTGCAGTTTTTCGCGGGCTTTTGCCAGGTCCTTGTCAGGTCTTTGTCAGGGCAGGTGCATCTGCCACAATCACATCCATATTGAAATCTCTGGGATTCACGGGGTGGGGAAAATGGTTGTTGATTGGGGTTGTATTGATAATGATAGGCATGGCTATTGTGCAATGCATGATCACTCGATTACTGTCTTCTATCTCCTCTCTCTCTATCCGCTGTGTAAAGATCACCACCATCGACGAGGACCTGGAACTACAAACCAGCCCAGGAGACCTAAAGGACATAAAAAGCAAGTGTTTAAGTCACAGGGGGGTGTGACGGACAGAGTATGTGACCTTTGTTATGTCTTAAACGACTTGTTTTACAACTCTGGCCAGAGGAAGAGATAAGTGCTGCGGAGGCAGAACAGTATCTTTTCCTTGGGACCAACCTCCTCTTTGCAACAAAAAGGCATCAACCACACTTGCACAGAAGTGGGGTCATACAGCAATCACAACGACTATGGGGGATCACAACCACCAGACACCCCTTGGGGGACCACCGACTCATTTTGGGAACAATCTAAGACTACAAATGCACAGGCATCCCAATTAGCACGAGAAGTGAGTGGATTATCCCTCTTATCTCGCATGCAAATGAACTAAAGTATTTAGGACTTCCCGCTTGGGACACTGCCACTGGAGGACCGACTGACACTACAAGCAATTTACGTCGCAGGATCCAAGGGTGGTGGTATCTCTTTCTCTCTCATATCCTCTATCTTCTTTCTCTTTTTCCCTGTCTCTCTTTTCTCTGTTGTTTAAGAAACCTAAGGCACTTATGGCCATGCCGCTTTCCCTGTACTAATAAATTGTTCTTAGTCGCATACCAGTTATTTGGTGTCGGTTTCACCTTAATTTACTCCAAGGAATCCACGAACTAGTTGTGACCAAGTCGTAACAAAGGGTGTTCCCCATTATATTGTTTACAAGCCCACAATTAACTGTGACATTCTGCCCTGGAGGTATAATATTGTATCAAAGAAGGATCCCATACTGGGGGAAGTGTGGGGGTCTTTCTCCTGTCACAAATAAGATTTTGTTACACAACTTTTTGGTTTAGCAGCAATTTAGGATTTATTAATATTTTTGAGATAGATCATAAGATTAGGTTGTATAATTCTTAACAGCACTTAATCAGCCAATTTAACAGAGCAATTCAATGGAATTTGTTACAATCAAAATAGCGACTTAGTTAAAGATTTGAGAATGGCAAGGGACACCTGAAACTGACAACAGGGTTGCACACACAGATGGAGGTTAAATCAAATCACACGTATGGACAGACAGACAAACAGTTCTGAATCAAATTGCACTCACACACAGAGATTAACCTATGATTAAAATTTCCCTTTTTGTGAGTTTCATGAATTACTCACTTTTATGTGCTGGCATTCATCAATGGACAGTCAGTGAACCTTGCGAAATCAGGCCTTTGAGTCCTGAAATCATTGATGGACGATCTTTCAATATTCGTGAAATCTACCCTGAGAGGCGACCCAGCTCAGGGGGAGATACTGGATCAAGCAGCCCGCTGCCGTCCCGGAGAGCTCAAAAGGTCTCACCTTGGATTGTTCTTTATAGGATCTTGAGATGATTGGTTTTGGTCAGTATTTTCCATTCTGGCCACAATTTGTGCTGAGTCATTCTGGTATACAATTTAGGCAGCAGATGGCCCAGGTGTGGCCAGAGAGTGCCTGCCCTTGTCACTGCACTTGTAGCCAAGATAACAGCACAATAGGGCTTATCCTGAGATCTCAGAGTGGCCGGGGGCGGGGGGGGGGGCTGCACCACCACACCTCCTATCAATATTATAGTAGTGAGGTTCCATGAGCCAGGTTGTCCCATTTGTCCTGTAAATTTAGTGAACCAAGAGGCATGGGAAATTGGGATTTCTTCTTCAGAGTAGCAGGATGTCAAAGGATGCAATCTGTAAGAAAAGAACAAAATACATCCTGTCTAGGCTACAAGCCAGATGGCAGGTTATGTTATTTGAGTTCCTCCTTCCAGAATTCCTTCATACAAATTTGGTCACAGTAAATCTGTATTTAGAGCTGTGGTGCTGGTGTTGGTAGGGGGAATACATGCTCACACAATAGTCCTTATGAAAGTTTGTGAAGATGTCAGGGTTTCCATGGGGTGTAAAGACAAGTTTTCTGAGTGTGGAATGGGCTAATATGTGAGTTTTATGGGGCTACCCATTAGTCCTCTCTGATGGTTCAAGAGGGCAGCTGCTTGGGGTAATAACATACCCCAGTGTTGCTGAGGAGAGGTTATTATTTCCCTAAGCATGTTTAGTTCAGCCTTTAGCAACCTATTCATCCACCCCACTAAGCCATTGGCCCATGGGCTGTAAGGGTGATGGAATGCTCACTTTACTTCGTGTTTATCTGCCCAGGCATGAACATGATGGTTCTTGAAGTGCAACTTTGTCTGATTCAGTTGTTATGGGTTGTACATGGGCTGGCTGGGATGGAGTTCACTTTCTTCGTAGCAGTCTATATGGTACTGTGCTTTGCACTTTTGGCTAAAATAGTGTTGATAACACACCAATGTTTTGGCTATTGCTGAACAGTGTTTGCACAGCGTCAAAGCTCTCTCACCAACTCCACCCCCCACCCAAAGGCAAGTAGGCTTGAGGTGGGCAAGAGGTTGGGAGGGAACACAGACAGGACAGCTGACCCAAACTCACCAAAGGAATATTCCATACCATATGACGTCACACTCAGCAATAATAAGGTCCCAAATACTGATACTGTTGAATACTTTTTAGGAGAAGGGTTATGGCCTGTTGATGAATCACATTCCAGCCCCAGGTGGAACATTTGTGCAGCAAGGAATACAGAGAATGCACTAGCTGACTAAAACCAGAGACATGGGCATGCCAAAAATTTAAAGTTTCTAGGTGGCTCTGGAGGTTGTGCTTGGAGGAGGGAGAAGGTAAAGATAAAACAAATTGCAAGACATTTTCAGGAACACCTTAGGTACCAACACACAAGGAGACTCCTAAGAAAATTACATTCTGGGCAAGACTCTGGCATTTACCAGAAGGAATAGAAAGATCCCAGCATTCTTTGCAGGATGAAATTAAGAGAGTCATATCTTGTGCAACAGATTTGTGTGTGGGTCCGCCAAGGAGTATGTCATCAATATACTGGAGGTGAGAAACATCAGGAGTGGGAGAAATTTCAGCTAAGGCTGAGGCTAACAGGCCATGAACAATGGTAGGAGTATGGCGATAGTCAACGAGTAAAGGTGTACTGAATGCCATTCCAAGTAAAAGCAAAGCGAGCTTGGTTTTCTGAGCAGATAGGGTAATGGAAGAACATATCTTTAACATCCAAACCCACCATGCATAGATAAGAAGCAACGTGAATGGCGTTAAGTACTTCAGCAGCTGTTGAGACTGCTACATGAAGTGGAGAGGAGGCAGAGTTTATGCCTCAGTAGTCAATGGTCAGACACCAAGACACATTGGGTTTGCATGCTAGCCATATGGGGCTGTTAAAAGAGGAGATGGTGAGAACAACTACTCCCTGTTCTTCCAATTCTGTGAGAAAGGAGGTGGTGGGTTTAGGGGCTTGTGGGTTCACAGGGTATTGTTGTAAAGGAACAACATGGGTCATCAGAGGTAAGGGAGGTGCTTTTCACAGTACGCAAACTAGCAGGAGGTTAGGTTCAGAAGCACCAAGAGACCATACCTTTCCTTTAGCATCATGGAAGATTTGGCCTCTGAGTAGATAGAGGGAGAAAAGGCACTAATTAGTGTATCCCATTTAACTTCACATTATCTTGAGTTCTTTTCTTCGTGGCTAGCCAGCAAGCCAAGCAGAATAATCATCAGGTACATAGATCAGAGCTAATCCTCACATATGGCCTTTTGCCTCTGTAGGAGGAAACTGGAGGGAGAAAGAAAGTGAAACTGCTGATGAGTGATAGAAGATTGAGAAGTTGGGATTGCTGTGGTGCAAGTAACAAGGAAAATACAAATCTGTAAGAAACTAAGGCCCATTAGTTCTGCTGTCTGAAGGACATCATCTACTGGAGTCAGCCTTTTGCGTGTAACAACAAAGTTACAGATGGTTTTTCAGGTTTCAGCTCAAACACTACTGTTGACTACTAAGAGAATTTTGAACCTGAGTTTGGAGTCACTTTTGGCCCAGGCTATTTGATCTCACTAAATTATGAACTATAGCCCATGTGTTCTGGTCTGGAGCATCTGCACTCCTCAGTGAGGATATGGGCAATGGTGCTTGGAAGGTATACCTTAGAAAATACTGAGTTCTACTCATGACAGAAATCCTATCAGTTATCTTTTCTTTATTAGGTTCTTTGGGAAATCATATGCTTTTATATTAATAGACTAACAATGTGACTGTTTGGAGTGCAGGACATGTGATAGGGGAGATGAGGCAAGAAAACCGAGGCTCTGGATCAGCCTCACAGGTGTTGTGAGTGGAGCTCAGTATTTTCTAAGACATACCTTCTTCTACTTAAGACCATATTGAAATACTGTTTGCATTCTGGCAGCCAGAAGTCAAGCTGAGGTGCTCTGCTCTCCCTCTCCTTTTTCACATATTTAAAGATGGCATAAGGACTCAGAAAAGTCCCTTGGTTGGCTTGTTTAAAGGACTATGCAGTTCTGGTTCTTCTGCAAAAGAGAAAAGTGCAGAACTCCTGATCTGCTCTGGCCCAGAGTTTATGCCTCACTGAATGAGTATAATGACACTTTTGAGTTTACAAGTTGCTGCTTGAACACAGATCTGTACATAACCCATTGATAGCTATACAATCCAGTAAAACTGATGAGTCTGGGAATGCCAACTGGAAACATCTCTGACTACAACAGCATATTGTAGTATGTTTATAGGTGGGCTAGGGATTTGTGACTACCAGCACTATTGAAATCCTAGACTATTTCCTAGTGCTTTTCCTCTTTAAGGAAGAAAGAGGCAGTAGTCCACATTTAGTCTGTGATGACTCTAGTTACCAATGCTCATGATAAAAATCTTGCTATTTCAGAATATGTGCCAAGGAAAAATTTTCAACCTAATGCTATAGCAACTGCTCACTGCATAACTTCCTTTGAAAGCAGATTTGTACAATTTCACTTCAGTATTATCATAAGTGGCAATTAAAATGAGTTTGAAAGCAGATGCTTAAAGAATAGAATGGTGTGAGCAGTGTGAATTGTTAAACACAAACCAGGATCCAAGGAGGTTGCCTATATTTTCTAACAGCACCTATGGTTGGGATGCTAACAAGTATCATTAAGAAGGGATTTCTTCCTCAAAACCAGCCTGAATTCCAGGGGCAAACCTCTATTCCATTCATCTTTGGAGACTGGTTGGTTTTTTTTTTTTTTGAGTTTTTTTTTCCTCTAGTTATTTAAAACTTGTATCACTTAGTGTAATCTTTAGGTTTGTGCCCCTGGATTTCTTCAGCCCTGATTCTTATCTCACCTGTAACAGTACAGACTGGGAAAAAGTCAATGGATGGATGAATTAGAGAAATTTGATTCATTGTACTGAGTTTGGCTGGGATAGAGTTAATTTTCTTCATAGCATCCCACATGGTGCACTGTTTTACATTTGTGACTAAAACAGTGTTGATAACACACCCATGTTTTAGTTATTTCTGAATGTCTTCATTTAACCTGCATCCAGGGCTAAACAATAAGCAGTTGTTCTATCACCCAATGTCCCTTCCCCAACTGAGAAAGGGAATTGGGAAAAGGAGGGAGACTCGTGGGTTAAACTTTAAACAGATTTAATAAAATAAAGAAACCAATATCAATGCTAACACAAAACACACAAAATAATACTTAGCCACAGAGTGGTGGCAAGTTGCTCCAGGGATAGCAATCATTGAGAAGGAGAAAAAAGTGAGATGAGAAGAAAGCAGAGCAAAGAACCCCCCCTTCCCCAGCAAGCTTTCCCATTTATAGTGAACCTTACGTTAATGTTATAGAATACACCTGTGGGCCAGCCTGGGTCAGCTGCCCTGCATTTAACTGCTAATTGCCTTGATCACCATCCCACAGCTGGCCACAAACTGAAAAATGTAACAGAAAATTGATTCTATAAATTTTATCCCCACGAAACCAGGACACTGAACAATGCTTCCACAGCATCAAGGCATTTTCTTTTTCCCACTCTGCCTCCCCAGCAAGTACTCTGGGGGTGCGTAAGAAGTTGGGAGGGGACACAGCCAGGACAGCTGACCCCAACTGACCAAAGGGATGTTCCATAGCATATGACATCATGCTCAGCAATAAAAGCTCAGGGAAAGAAGGAGGAAGAAGGTGATGTTTGTGGCTATGGCATTTGTCTTTCCAAGCAATTGTTAGGTGTGCTGAGGCCCTGCTTTCCTGGAAATGGCTGGACATCTGCTTGCTGATGAAATGTAGTGAATGAATTCCATATTTTGCTTTGCTTGCGTGCACAGCTTTGCTTCACTTAGTAAACTGTGTTTATGTCAACCCCACAAGTTTTTCTCCCTTTTGTCCCTCCAATTCTCTCCCCCCCCGCTGTGGGGGAGTGAGCAAGCAACTACTCGGACAGACCCCAATATGCTGTACAGACCCTCCTCTTAGGGAAGTCTGCTACCTCTCTGGGGCCCGGGTTAAGGACATCACTATGAAACTTACTAGCCTGGTATGACCCTCAGTCTATTACTCATTACTGCTCTTCCATGTGGGTGGCGATGAAGCTGCAACACATAGTCCAAGGGCAATCAAGAGACTTCAGGGCCTTGGGATGGTTGGTAAGGGAATCTGGAGCACAGGTAACTTTTTCCTCTCTCCTTCCGGTTGTGGGCAGTGACACTGGAAGAAACAGATGAACCCAGTCTATTAATACATGGCACCATGGCTGGTGTTACCACCACAATTTTTGGTTTTTCAATAATTGGGTGATCTACACGGCACCAGGCCTGCTGGTGTCGGATGGGATTCATCTTTCTCAAAGGGGGAAGAGGGTCTTTGCTCACAAGCGAGCTGTAGGCAATCCAGGAGACTCCTGGAGCGCATCGAGGATAACTTCTTAAGCCAGGTAATAGACAGGGGATGTGATACTGGACCTGATGGTCACCAATGCAAGTGAGCTAATCAGAGACATCAAGATTGGAGGCAGCCTGGGCTGCAGTGATCATACACTGGTGGAGTTCACAGTCCTGAGGGATATGGGTCAGTTGAAGAGTAAAGTCAGGACCCTGAATTTTAGGAAAGCAAACTTCCAGCTGTTGAAGGAGTTAGTCAATAGGACCTCCTGGGAAACTGCCCTCAGGGACAAGGGAGCAGAACAGAGCTGGCAGATCTTTAATGCTTTCCATAGAGTGCAAGAGCTCTCGATCCCCAGGTGTAAGAAATCAGGCAAGGAAGGCAAGAGACAGGCATGGCTGAGTCAAGACCTGCTGGTCAAACTAAAGGGCAATAAGGAAATGCACAGGCAGTGGAAGCAGAGACAGGTATCCTGGGAAGAGTATAGGGACGCTGCCTGGTTGTGTAGGGATGGGGTCAGGAAGGCCAAGGCGTGGCTGGAGCTGAACTTGGCAAGGGACGCAAAGAATAATAAGGGCTTCTACAGGTATGTCAGTCAGAAAAGGAAGGTCAAAGAAAACATACCCACCCTGATGAGCAAGACTGGCATACTGGTAACAACAGATGAGGAGAAGACTTGAGGTACTCAACAACTGTTTTGCCTCGGTCTTCACTGGCAACCTCTCTTCCCACACCTCTCGAGTGGATGGACTTCAAAGCAGGGACTGAGGGAGCAGAGTCCCTCCCACTGCAAGAGATCAGGTTCGTGACAACCTGAAGAACCTGAACATGCATAAGTCTATGGGACCTGACGAGATGCATCCCAGAGTCCTGAGGGAACTGGCTGATGTAGTTGCCAAGCCACTTTCCATGATATTTGAAAAATCCCTGGTGACGGGAAAAAGGGAATCATTGCACCCATTTTTAAAAAGGGTAGAAAGGAGGATCCTGGGAACTACCGACCAGATTCATCTCTCTGCCTGGTGAGATCATGGAGCAGATCCTCCTGGAAGACATGTCAAAGCATATGGAAGACAAGGAGGTGATTTGAGACAGCCAACATGGCTTCACCTAGGGCAAATCATGCCTGACCAAACTAGTGGCCTTCTACGATGGAGTGACTACATCAGTGGACAAGGGAAGAGCTACGGATGTTGTCTATCTGGACTTCTATAAGGCCTTTGACATAGTCCCCCACAACATTCTTGCCCCTAAATTGGAGAGAGATGGATTTGATGGGTTGACCATTTGGTGGATAAGGAATTGGCTGGATGGTGGCATCCAGAGGGTAGTGGTCAACGGCTCAATGTCTGGATGGAGATCAGTGATGAGTGGTGTCCCTCAGGGGTTCATGTGGGGAAGAGTACTATTTAATATCTTCATCAACAACATACTGAGATCGAGTGCACCCTCAGCAAGTTTGCGGATGACACCAAGCTGAGTGGTGCAGTTGATACGCTAGATGGAATGGATGTCATCCAGAGGGACCTTGACAGGCTTGAGAAGTTGTCCCATGTGAACCTCATGAGGTTCAACAAGGCTAAGTGCAAGGTCCTGCACCTGGGTCGGGTCAACCCCCAGTATCAATACAGGTTGGGGGATGAAGGAATTGAGAGCAGTCCTGAGGAGAAGGACTTGGGGGTACTGGTGGATGAAAAACTGGACATGAGCTGTAAATGTGCACTCGCAGCCCAGACAGCCAGCCATATCCTGGGCTGCATCAAAAGAAGCGTTGCCAGAAGGCTGAGGGAGGTGATTCTGCCCCTCTACTCCCCTCTTGTGAGTCCCCACCTGCAGTACTGCGTCCAGCTCTGGGGCCCCCAACATAAGAAGGACATGGAACTGTTGGAGCGAGTCCAGAGGAGGGCCACAAAGATGATCAGAGGGCTGGAGCACCTCTCCTATGAAGACAGGCTGAGAGAGTTGGGGTTGTTCAGCCTGGAGAAGAGAAGGCTCCAGGGAGACCTCATAGCAGCCTTCCAGTACCTGAAGGGGGCCTACAGGAAAGCGGGAGAGGGGCTTTTTACAAGGGCAAGTAGTGACAGGAGGAGGGGGAATGGTTTTAAGCTGAAAGAGGGTAGATTTAGATGAGATATTAGGAAGAAATTCTTTCCTGTGAGGGTGGTGAGACACTGGAACAGTTTGCCCAGAGACGCTGTGGCTGCCCCCTCCCTGGCAGTGTTTAAGGCCAGGTTGGATGAGGCTTTGAGCAACCTGGTCTAGAGGAAAGGTGTCTCTGCCTGTGGCAGGGGGGTTAGAACTAGATGATATTTAAGGTCCCTTCCAACACAAACCATTCTATGATTCTATGAGATTTAGGAGTAAATCCTGCTCTGTCCTGGTTTGGCCTAAACCAGGCCAATTTTCCTTTCAGTGATTTTTACTTTCAGCTAAGTCTCCTCTAAGTAACTGTACTTTCTGAAACTAACTGCATGTTTTGCAGACCGTGTCTGCTTCCAGGACTGATAATGCTCGAAGTTTGTAGTTATCGCTGAGGCACCGGTAAGGATGTTATGCAGAAAGGCTCTTGCTGTACTTAGTCTCAGAGAAACCAAGGTCACTGCTAAATTCCTCACTGCTTACGAGTGAAGAGCCGAAGGGGGTTCGCACCTGCAGGGAGGAGCGGACAGGGCAGGTGACCCAAAATTGACCAATGAAGGTATTCCATCCCATACACGTCATTCTCAGTATAAAGCGGGGGGATCACGAGGGTCTCGCTCTCTTTCTGCTATGGCCGGTGTCCAAAGAGGACTCCGTCTGTTTTCCTGCTGCCCCCAATCCCGATCCGTGCATTCCTGAATCCAGCTCTCGACCGTCGCTGGGCCCAGCCTGGGCCTTCCTGGAGCCTGCCCTGCAGTGCCGGTGGTGACGTGGCTGACTTCAGGGGAGCTCGATCTTGGTTTTGTATATATATTTGTATATATTTGTATATATTTGATTATTTCTATTATTATTATACTCTTTTTCATTATTATAGTTTATTAAAACTGTTTTAACTTTCCAACCCGGAAGTCTCTCTCCCTTTTCCCTTTCCCTTTCCCTTCTGGGGGTGGGGGGAGGGTTAACAGAGAGCATCTGCCACAGGTTTAATAGCCGGCCCAGCTTTAAACCGTGACAGATTTATTGGCGCCCAACGTGGGGCACGAGAGAAGCTCCGACAGGTTGCTCTGATAAGTCGAATCCCAGCTCCAGTGGGAGGAGACCCGGAGAGCTCAGCCAAGAGAGTATCAGATTTCTTCCTTTGAGATTTACGAGGGGTTGGAAATTAAAACAGATAGCTAAGATGATAATGTTATTTGTGAGCCTTGTGTTACCTCTTTTCTTTATAAAGCTTGTTTTAGAGTTAAGTGTAATAATACCTTACTTGCCGTATGCGCTGTGTGTTAGTGCTTTCATGTGGTTTAACAGGGCGTGCTGGTCGAAATGTGTCATTTTGGTATGGGTTTTGATACTGATTTATGTCGTGATAAACTGGGCAGTTATTATTCCGATCTCTTATCTCTATGATACAATGATGGGCAGCTTTAATCGCGAATCGGTAGCTGCGCACTCCGGGCGTCTTTTAACTGATTTTGATAGTATCTTCTCCTTTTTTGCCAAGCTGATCCCTGCAAAATTCGAACAGGGCATGTTTTTATTTTTGGGTGTCCTGAATGTGTTTTTGGTGTGCTATGTGATTAGATGTCAGTGCAGCAACAGCGGTAGGTATCATGCTGCCCCTGTAACCAGGAGAAAACACTGAAAGAAATCAGCTAGTAAAGTGAAGGATGATGACTCAGAGCCTTCTAAGGCAGAGCCATCACATGACCCAGGTGAGGGCCCTTCTCAGTCAGAGTCAGGGCCTGACACAGATGGGGGTTTCCTTGGTCGTCTTTTTAAAGCAGACCCATCACACAAGAAAGGTCCTTCTAAAGCAGAACAATCACAGGAGGACTCGGACGTAGAGATAACCTACCACTCCTTATCCCTGAAAGAACTGCGAAGTATAAGGAAAGACTTTAGTCGTTATGACGGTGAGCCAATTATTACCTGGTTGCTCCGATGCTGGGATAATGGGGCGGATAGCATAGAATTGGATGGTAGAGAAGCCAGACAGTTGGGATCCCTGTCCAGAGACGGTGGTATTGATAAGATGCTTCCAAGAAGGTCAAACACTATCAGTCTCTGGAGGCGACTCTTGTCAGCTGTAAAGAGCAGGTATCCCTATAAAGATGATGTTATGAGCCACCTAAGCAAATGGACCACTATAGAAAAAGGTATTAACTACCTTAGAGAACTAGCTGTGCAAGAGATCATTTATAGACACCCACGGGACATTGTAGATCCTGTAGATCCTGATGAAGTGGAATGCAACCGATCCATGTTCCGGAAGGTTGTGAAGAGTGCTCCACCGACACATACCCATACATTGTCAGTATTAGTCTGGGGAGAAGATGCTACGGCACGACCTAGTGTGGGTAAAATGGCTAACTGTATGCGACATTATGAAGATAGTATTTCTTCCCCACTGCAGGCCCGTGTCTCGGCTGTGGGAAAAGTGACTAAGGAAGACAAGGACTCATTTAAACAACTGTCAGACAAACTGTCCAGGATCGAGAATCAACTTCACTCTCTACCTACACAGGCCCGCGTTGCAGCTGTTAGGAGAAAACGTTCTCCTACAGGTCCGGCTCAAAGGAAATGGAACACGTCACGAGGTATCCTGTGGTTTGACCTGCGTGATTATGGGGAGGACATGAGCAGATGGCATGGACAACCTACCAGTACCCTACAGGCACGAGTACGTGAGTTGCAAGCTAAAAGAAATACCAGAGAGAATTTTCCTAGGAGGATGGCTGCTCCAGTTACCAGTGAGCATGACTCCAGTCAGGGTAGATGGGCCTCAGGTCCCTATTTCCCAAATATGAATAGGGGAAATGAAGGTCCAATCCCCGTGAGTTGCACGAATCCAATCATTAATTAGAGGGGCCCTGCCTCCAGCCAGGAGGAGGAGAGGGACAACCGAATTTATTGGACTGTGTGGATTCGATGGCCTGGCACATTAGAACCACAAAAGTATCGAGCCCTGGTAGACACTGGTGCACAGTGCACCCTAATGCCATCGAATCATAAAGGGACAGAATCTATCAGTATTTCGGGAGTAACAGGGGGATCTCAAGAGTTATCTGTATTGGAGGCCGAAGTGAGCCTAACTGAAAATGAATGGAAAAAGCACCCCATTGTGACTGGCCCAGATGCTCCATGCATCCTTGGCATAGACTACCTTAAGAGAGGGTATTTTAAGGACCCAAAAGGGTATAGATGGGCCTTTGGTATAGCAGCTGTAGAGACTGAGGACATTCAACAGCTGTCTACCTTGCCTGTCCTCTCAGAGGATCCTTCTGTTGTGGGGTTGCTGAAAGTTGAAGAACAACAGGTGCCAATTGCTACTACCACAGTGCACCGACGACAATATCGCACCAATTGAGACTCCCTGATCCCCATTCATAAACTGATTAGACAATTAGAAAATCAAGGAGTGATCAGCAAGACTCGCTCACCCTTTAATAGTCCTATATGGCCAGTGCGAAAGTCTGATGGAGAATGGAGATTAACTGTGGACTATCGTGGCCTAAATGAAGTTACGCCACCATTGAGTGCTGCCGTGCCAGACATGCTAGAACTTCAATACGAACTGGAGTCAAAGGCAGCCAAGTGGTACGCCACCATAGACATTGCTAATGCATTTTTCTCTATTCCTTTGGCACCAAAGTGCAGGCCACGGTTTGTTTTTACCTGGAGAGGTATCCAGTACACCTGGAATCGACTGCCCCAGGGGTGGAAACACAGTCCTACTATTTGCCATGGACTGATCCAGACTGCACTATAAGAGGGTGGAGCTCCAGAACATTTGCAATATATTGATGACATCATTGTATGGGGTGATACAGCAGCAGAAGTTTTTGAGAAAGGGGAGAAAATAATCCAAATTCTTCTGAAAGCTGGTTTTGCCATAAAAAGAGGCAAGGTCAAGGGACCTGCCCAGGAGATCCAGTTTTTAGGGATTAAATGGCAAGATGGGCGTCGCCAGATCCCGATAGAGGTGATCAACAAAATAACAGCTATGTCCCCACCAACTAACAAAAAGGAAACACAAGCTGCCTTAGGCGTTGTGGGTTTCTGGAGAATGCATATTCCAGATTACAGCCAGATTGTACGCCCTCTTTATCAGGTGACCAGAAAGAAAAATGATTTTCATTGTGGCCCTGAACAACAACAGGCTTTTGAACAGATTAAACAAGAGATTGTGCATGCAGTAGCCCTTGGACCAGTCCGTATGGGACAAGATGTTAAAAATGTGCTCTACACCGCAGCTGGGGACAATGGTCCTACCTGGAGCCTCTGGCAGAAAGCGCCAGGGGAGACTCGAGGTCGACCCCTAGGATTTTGGAGTCGAGGATACAAGGGCTCCGAGGCCAACTACACCCCAACGGAAAAAGAGATACTGGCAGCATATGAAGGAGTTAGAGCTGCCTCAGAGGTAATCGGTACTGAAGCACAGCTTCTCCTGGCACCCCAATTACCAGTACTAGGCTGGATGTTCAAGGGTAAGGTTCCTACTACCCATCATGCAACTGATGCGACGTGGAGTAAATGGATTGCATTAATTACACAGAGGGCTCGAATAGGAAACCCTAATCGCCCAGGAATCTTAGAAGTGATCATGGACTGGCCAGAAGGCAAAGACTTCGGAATGCCACCAGAAAAGGAGGTGACACGTGCTGAAGAAGCCCCACCATATAATGAACTACCAGAGGATGAGAAGCAGTATGCCCTGTTCACCGATGGATCCTGCTGTCTTGTAGGAAAGCATCGGAAGTGGAAAGCTGCTGTATGGAGCCCTATATGACGAGTCACAGAAGGACAAGGTGAATCGAGTCAATTCGCAGAGGTAAAAGCCATCCAGCTGGCTTTAGATATTGCTGAACGAGAAAAGTGGCCAAGGCTGTATCTTTATACTGACTCATGGATGGTGGCAAATGCCTTGTGGGGGTGGTTAAAGCAGTGGAAGCGAAGCAACTGGCAGCGCAAAGGTAAACCTATTTGGGCTGCTGAACTGTGGCAAGATATTGCTGCTCGGCTAGAGAAACTAGTCGTGAAGGTATGTCATGTAGATGCCCACGTACCTAAAAGTCGGGCAACTGAGGAACATCGAAACAACCAACAAGCAGATCAGGCTGCTAAAGTGTTCCAAATAGATTTGGACTGGGAACATAAAGGTGAACTATTTTTAGCTCGGTGGGCTCATGACACTTCAGGTCATCAAGGGAGAGATGCAACATACAGATGGGCTCGTGACCGAGGGGTGGACTTAACTATGGACTCTATTGCACAGGTTATCCATGATTGTGAAACATGCGCCGCAATTAAGCAAGCCAAACGGTTAAAACCTTTGTGGTATGGGGGGGCGGTGGTTGAAGTATAAATATGGGGAGGCCTGGCAAATTGACTATATCACACTCCCTCAAACCCGCCAGGGTAAACGTTATGTGCTTACCATGGTGGAGGCGACCACCGGATGGCTGGAAACATACTCTGTGCCCCATGCCACTGCCCGGAACACTATTCTGGGCCTTGAAAAGCAAATCTTGTGGCGACATGGCATGCCAGAGAGAATTGAATCGGACAATGGGACTCATTTCAAAAACAGTCTCATAGATAACTGGGCCAAAGAGCATGGCATCGAATGGGTATATCATATCCCCTATCATGCACCAGCATCTGGGAAAATTGAACGATACAATGGGCTGTTAAAAACTACCCTAAAAGCAATGGGGGGTGGAACCTTTAAAAACTGGGATAAGCATTTGGCACAAGCTACCTGGTTAGTTAACACCAGGCGATCTATCAACCGAGCTGGCCCTGCTCAGTCAGACCTTTTACATACAGTAGAAGGAGATAAAGTCCCTGTGGTGCATGAAAGGAATCTGTTGGGAAAAACTGTCTGGGTTCTTCCTGCTACGGGCAAAGGTAAACCCATTCATGGGATTGCTTTTGCTCAAGGACCTGGATGTACTTGGTGGGTGATGCTGCAGGATGGTGAAGTCCGATGTGTCCCTGAAGGTGATCTAATCCTGGGTGAGAATACGTAATTCTGAACTGTATGATGTTAATTGCTGCATAATGCTAACAGTGTTCATAAGTGTCTTTCAGGTTGAAGCAGTGGTGATGAGACTGGAGCTAGCTGCAAGTGGCGTCCAGTAACCTCCTCAAGACTGACATCTTTAACCTGCAACCCATAGGCACGAACTGTGACAAAGCTCATACCATCTCTCCTACCCTAGGAGACTCCTAGCCAGATGGAAACCCACAATCCTGAACTAAATGAACTTGATGAACTTTTTTGTATAGAGATGAATCATAAACTAATGTTATCTGTCTATATTTTAAAATGAAAAGGTAGTGGTGATCTGAGTATGACGTGAATGGTATGGAATAAGGGGTGGAATGTCCTGGTTTGGCCTAAACCAGGCCGATTTTCCTTTCAGTGATTTTTACTTTCAGCTAGGTCTCCTCTAGGTAACTGCACTTTCTGAAACTAACTGCATGTTTTGCAGACAGTGTCTGCTTCCAGGACTGATAACACTCGAAGCTTGTAGTTATCGCTGAGGCACCGGTAGGGATGTTATGCAGAAAGGCTCTTGCTGTACTTAGTCTTAGAGAAACCAAGGTCACTGCTAAATTCCTCACTGCTTACGAGTGAAGAGCCGAAGGGGGGGTCGCAGCTGCAGGGGGGAGCGGACAGGGCAGGTGACCCAAAATTGACCAACGAAGGTATTCCATCCCATACACGTCATTCTCGGTATAAAGCGGGGGGATCACGAGGGTCTCGCTCTCTTTCTGCTATGGCCGGTGTCCGAAGAGGACTCCGTCTGTTTTCCTGCTGCCCCCGATCCTGATCCGTGCATCCCTGAATCCAGCTCTCGACCGTCGCTGGGCCCAGTCTGGGCCTTCCCGGAGCCTGCCCTGCAGTGCCGGTGGTGACGTGGCTGACTTCAGGGGAGCTCGATCTTGGTTTCGTATGTATATTTGTATATATTTGTATATATTTGATTATTTCTATTATTATTATTATACTCTTTTCCATTATTATAGTTTATTAAAACTGTTTTAACTTTCCAACCCGGAAGTCTCTCTCCCTTTTCCCTTTCCCTTTGGGGGGTGGGGGGAGGGTTAAAAGAGAGCATCTGCTACAGGTTTAATAGCCGGCCCAGCTTTAAACCGTGACAGGAAGAGACAAGCTTTTATCTTGAGGGGGAGATGAAAGATAGATACACTGGAGTCAGTCCAGCAGAAGGCCACCACAATGGTCAGGGGACTGGAGCACATGAATCACAGAATCACAGAATCAGTCAGGTTGGAAGAGATCTCTGGGATCATCGAGTCCAACCTTTGACCTAACACCACTGTGTCAGATAGACCATGGCACTAATGCCATGTCCAGTCTTTTCTTAAACACATCCAGAAATGGTGACTCCACCACCTCCCTGGACAGCCCGTTCCAATGTCTAATGACCCCTTCTGAAAAGAAATTCTTCCTAATGTCCAACCTGAACCTCCCCTGGCAAAGCTTGAGGCTATGTCCTCTTGTCCTATCGCTAGTTGCCTGGGAGAAGAGGCCGACTCCCACTCCACTACAACCTCCCTTCAGGTAGTTGTAGGCTGCAATAAGGTCACCTCTGAGCCTCCTCTTCTCCAAGCTAAACAACCCCAGCTCCCTCAGCCGTTCCTCATAGGTCATACCCTCCAGACCCTTCACCAGCTTGGTCGCCCTCCTCTGGACTCGCTCCAGCACCTCAATGTCTTTCTTGAAGTGAGGGGCCCAGAACTGGACACAGTATTCAAGGTGTGGCCTCACCAGTGCTGAGTACAGGGGGACAATCCCTGCCCTAGTCCTGCTGGCCACACTATTCCTGATACAAGCCAGGATGCTGTTGTATGGGGTTGTTGTGGCCAAAGTGTAGGACCCGGCAATTGGCCTTGTTGAACTTCATACCATTGGTCTTGGCCCATATATCTAACCTGTCCAGATCCCTCTGCAAAGCCTTCCTACCCTCAGGCAGATCAACACTCCCACCCAACTTAGTGTCATCTGCAAATTTACTGAGGGTGCACTCGATACCCTCATCCAGATCATCAATAAAGATATTAAACAGGACTGGGCCCAGTACTGAGCCCTGGGGGACACCACTAGTGACCGGACGCCAACTGGATGCAGTACCGTTCACCACCACTCTCTGGGCCCGGCCATCCAGCCAGTTCTGAACCCAGCAAAGTGTGCACCTGTCCAAGCTGTGGGCTGCCAGCTTATCCAGGAGAATGCCGTGGGAGACAGCATCAAAGGCTTTGCTGAAGTCCAAGTATACTACATCCACAGCCTTTCCCTCATCCACTAGGCGGGTCACCTGGTCATAAAAAGAGATCAGGTTGGTCAGGCAGGACCTGCCTTTCCTAAACCCATGCTGACTAGGCCTGATCCCCTGGTTGTCCTCTAGGTGATATGCAATCGCACTCAAGATGATCTGTTCCATGACCTTGCCGGGCACCGAGGTCAGACTGACAAGCCTGTAGTTCCCGGGATCCTCCTTCCGGCCCTTCTTGTAGATGGGCGTCACATTGGCCAGCCTCCAGTCATCTGGGACCTCCCCAGTTAGCCAGGACTGATAATAAATAAGGGAGAGTGGATTAGCAAGCTCTTCTGCCAGCTCCCTCAGTACCCTTGGGTGGATACCGTCCAGTCCCATAGACTTGTGAGCATCCAAGTGGCACAGCAGGTCGCTAACTACTTCCTCCTGAATTATAGGGGGTCTATTCTGCTCCCCATCCCTGTCTACTGGCTCAGGGGGGCAGTTGCCCTGAGGATAACCGGTCTTACTGTGAAAGACTGAGGCAAAAAAGGTATTAAGCATCTCAGCCTTTTCCTCATCTCTGGTCACAATGTTCCCCCCCGCATCCAATAAAGAATGGAGATATTCCCTGTCTTTGTTTATCCCGCACCCAGGGATAAACAAAAGCAGTTTTTCTCTCACCCAATGTCCCTTCCCCAAATGAGGAAGGGATTTGGGAAAAAGAGCATTTGCCTTGGCGGGTTCGTGGAAGCGAGATGTAACCAATCTGCCAGGCCTCCCCATACTTATATTTCAGCCATCGTCCTCCATACCACAGGGGTTTCAGCCATTTGGCTTGTTTAATTGCAGCGCATGTTTCACATTCGTGGATGACCTGTGCGATGGTGTCCATGGTCAAATCCACGCCTCAGTCACGGGCCCATCTGTATGTTGCATCTCTGCCTTGATGGCCCAATGTATTACGGGCCCACCAAGCTAAAAATAGTTCACCTTTATGCTGCCAGTCCAGATCTACTTGAGCCACTTTGATCTTAGCAGCTTGATCCACCTGCTGGTTGTTTTGTTGTTCCTCAGTGGCTCTGCTCTTTGGTACATGAGCATCTACATGACGTACCTTCACAACCAGCTTCTCTAATCGGGCAGCAATATCCTGCCATAATTCGGCTGCCCAGATGGGTTTGCCTCTACGCTGCCAGTTGTTTTTCTTCCAGTGCTTTAGCCATCCCCACAGGGCATTTGCTACCATCCACGAGTCAGTATACAGGGAGAGTACTGGTCATTTTTCTCGCTCAGCAATGTCTAGAGCCAGCTGGATGGCTTTTACTTCTGCATACTGACTCGACTCACCGTCTCCCTCAGCTGCTTCTGCCACTCGTCGCGTAGGACTCCACACAGCAGCTTTCCACCTTCGCTGCTTGCCTACAATATGACAAGATCCATCAGTGAACAAGGCATGATGCTTCTCATTCTCTGATAGTCTATTGTATGGTGGGGCCTCTTCAGCACACATGACCTCCTCCTCCTCTGGCAACATTCCAAAATCTTGGCTTTCGGGCCAGTCCATGATTACTTCCAGAATTCCTGGGCGATTAAGGTTCCCTATTCAGGCCTGCTGAGTAATCAATGCAACCCACTTACTCTATGTAGCATCGGTTGCATGATGGGTAGAGGGGGTCTGCCCTTTAAACATCCAGTTCAACATTGGCAATCTGGGTGCCAGGAGGAGCTGTGCCTCAGTGCCAATTTCTTCTGAGGCAGCTCAAACGCCTTCATAGGCTGCCAGTATCTCTTTTCCTGTTGGAGTATAACGGTCCTCTGATCCTCTGTATCCCTGACTCCAAAACCCCAGGGGAGGACCTCGAGTCTCCCCTGGTGCCTTTTGCCAGAGGCTCCAGGTAGGACCGTTCTCCCCGGCTGCGGTATAGAGGACATTCTTTACTTTTGGTCCCATCCGGACTGGTCCAAGGGCCACTGCATGAACTCTCTCTTGTTTGATTTGCTCAAAAGCCTGTTGTTGCTCAGGGCCCCATTTAAAGTCAATCTTCTTCCGAGTTACTTCATAGAGAGGGCTCACAATCTGACTGTAATGGGGAATGTGCCTCCTCCAGAAGCCTACTGCACCTAGGAAAGCTTGTGTCTCCTTTTTGTTCGTTGGCAGAGACATCACTGTTATTTTTTTGATCACGTCCATTGGGATCTGACAGCGGCCATCTTGCCACTTGATTCCTAAAAACTGGATCTCTTTTGCAAGTCCCTTGACCTTTCTGCATTTGATGGCAAAACCAGCTTCTAGAAGGATTTGAATGACTTTTTCCCCCTTCTCAAAAACTTCTCCTGCTGTATCACCCCATACAATGATGTCATCAATATATTGTAGGTGTTCTGGAGCTCCACCCCTCTCCAGTGCAGTCTGGACCAGTCCATGGCAAATGGTGGGGCTATGTTTCCACCCCTGGGGCAGTCGATTCCACGTGTACTGGATGCCCCTCCAGGTGAAGGCAAACTGTTGCCTACACTCCACTGCCAAAGGAATGGAGAAAAATGCATTTGCATTGTCAATCTTGGCATACCACTTGGCTGCCTTTGACTCCAGTTCGTAATGGAGTTCTAACATGTCCAGCATGGCAGCACTCAGCAGTGGTGTTACTTCATTCAAGCCACGATAGTCCACGGTTAGTCTCCATTCCCCACTGGACTTTCGCACTGGCCATATGGGACTGTTGAAGGGGGAGCACATTTTGCTGATCACACCTTGGTTCTCCAGTTGACAGATCAGCTCATGGATGGGGATCAGTGAGTCTCTGTTAGTCAGATATTGTCGTCGGTGGACCATTCTAGTAGCCATAGGCACCTTTTGCTCCTCGACCCTCAGCAGCCCCACAAGAGAAGGGTCCTCTGATAGACCGGGCAGGGTAGAGAGCTGTCTAATTTCTTCCGTCTCCACAGCCGCTACACCAAATGCCCACCGGTATCCCCTCGGGTCCTTGAAATACCCTCTTCT
Organism: Nyctibius grandis; assembly: GCF_013368605.1. Taxonomy (NCBI): domain Eukaryota; kingdom Metazoa; phylum Chordata; class Aves; order Nyctibiiformes; family Nyctibiidae; genus Nyctibius; species Nyctibius grandis. The sequence goes on from NC_090694.1 coordinate 24,387,421, forward strand.
CAGGTAACCTATACCAAGAATGCATGGGGCATCTGGGCCAGTCACAATAGGGTGCATCTGCCACTCAGTCTGAGACAGACTCACTTCAGCTTCCTGTACAGTCAGCTCTGGATCTAGTGGTATCTCTGGGTCCTCTAGGTCAGTAAAAATCAGCTTCCACACAGCTATTTCCCCGAGATTCTTAACCCCTCTCTCAATGGTTGTCCACTTGCCTGGGTGGTATATGATATGATCCCTGAAGTGATACCTGTTCTTCATGCTTTGTAGGAGTTGCCGCCAGAGAGTGAGGGGCTCTGCACCACTTGCAAGACCCCTATCAATACCTGCTTCTCTAGCCATTGGTCCCAGCTGCTTGGCTTTGCTACCATCTAACAGATGGTGAGGGACAGAATCTATCAGTATTTCAGGAGTAACAGGGGGATCTCAAGAGTTATCTGTATTGGAGGCCGAAGTGAGCCTAACTAAACATGAATGGAAAAAGCACCCCATTGTGACTGGCCCAGATGCTCCATGCATCCTTGGCATAGACTACCTCAAGAGAGGGTATTTTATGGACCCAAAAGGGTATAGATGGGCCTTTGGTATAGCAGCTGTAGAGACTGAGGACATTCAACAGCTGTCTACCTTGCCTGTCCTCTCAGAGGATCCTTCTGTTGTGGGGTTGCTGAAAGTTGAAGAACAACAGGTGCCAATTGCTACTACCACAGTGCACCGACGACAATATCGCACCAATTGAGACTCCCTGATCCCCATTCATAAACTGATTAGACAATTAGAAAATCAAGGAGTGATCAGCAAGACTCGCTCACCCTTTAATAGTCCTATATGGCCAGTGCGAAAGTCTAATGGAGAATGGAGATTAACTGTGGACTATCGTGGCCTAAATGAAGTTACGCCACCATTGAGTGCTGCCGTGCCAGACATGCTAGAACTTCAATACGAACTGGAGTCAAAGGCAGCCAAGTGGTACGCCACCATAGACATTGCTAATGCATTTTTCTCTATTCCTTTGGCACCAAAGTGCAGGCCACGGTTTGTTTTTACCTGGAGAGGTATCCAGTACACCTGGAATCGACTGCCCCAGGGGTGGAAACACAGTCCTACTATTTGCCATGGACTGATTCAGACTGCACTAGAAAAGGGGGGAGCTCTGGAACATTTGCAATACATTGATGATATCATTGTATGGGGTGATACAGCAGCAGCAGTTTTTGAGAAAGGGGAGAAAATAATCCAAATTCTTCTGAAAGCTGGTTTTGCCATAAAAAGAGGCAAGGTCAAGGGACCTGCCCAGGAGATACAGTTTTTAGGGATCAAACGGCAAGATGGGCATTGCCAGATCCCAATAGAGGTGATCATCAAAATCACAGCTATGTCCCCACCAACTAACAAAAAGGAAACACAAGCTGCCTTAGGCGTTGTGGGTTTCTGGAGAATGCATATTCCAGATTACAGCCAGATTGTACGCCCTCTTTATCAGGTGACCAGAAAGAAAAATGATTTTCATTGTGGCCCTGAACAATGACAGGCTTTTGACCAGATTAAATAAGAGACAGTGCATGCAGTAGCCCTTGGACCAGTCCGTACGGGACAAGATGTTAAAAATGTGCTCTATACCATAGCCGGAGACAATGGTCCTACCTGGAGCCTCTGGCAGAAAGTATCAGGGGAGATTCAAGGTCGACCCTTAGGATTTTGAAATCGAGGATATAAAGGCTCTGAGGTTAACTATACTCCAACTGAAAAAGAAATTCTGGCAGCATATGAAGGAGTTAGAGCTGCTTCAGAAGTAATCGGTACTGAAGCACAGCTCCTCCTGGCACCCCAATTACCAGTACTGGGATGGATGTTCAAGGGTAAGGTTCCTACTACTCATCATGCAACTGATACTACATGGAGTAAATGGATTGCATTAATTACACAGAGGGCTCAAATAGGAAACCCTAATCTCACTTATGCCCTTCCTGTGCTGGGGGAGCTATCTTGTGGAGAGGATGAGGGAATCTGGGGCCCCCCAATATGGATTCATGAAAGGCAGGTCCTGCTTGACCAACCTGATCTCCTTCTGTGACAAAGTGACCCGCTTAGTAGATGAGGGCAGGGCTGTGGATGCAGTCTATCTAGACTTCAGTAAGGCATTCGACACTGTCTCCCACAGCATCCTCCTAGAAAAACTAGCTGCCCAGGGTTTGGATGGGTGGACTCTTCGATGGGTTAAAAACTGGCTGGATGGCCGAGCCCAGAGAGTGGTGGTGAATGGGGCAAAGTCCAACTGGCGGCCGGTCACTAGCGGTGTTCCCCAGGGCTCAGTTCTGCGGCCGGTGCTCTTCAATATCTTTATAGATGATCTAGACGTAGGGATTGAGTGCACCCTCAGCAAAAAAAAGCCTACAGTCAAAGACAACAAAAAAAGCTTTTACAAATACATCAACAGCAAAAAGAGGGTCAAGGAGAGCCTCCACCACTTGCTGAATGAGGAGGGTAGTGTAGTGTCAGGGGATGAGGAAAAGGCAGAGGTGCTCAATGCCTTCTTTGCCTCGGTCTTTAATGTCAAGATTGGTTGTCCTCAGGAGACTCGGCCCCCAGAGCCTGAAGTTAGGGACGGGGGGCTGTGTGAACCTCCCATGATCCAGGAGGAGACGGTTAGTGACCTGCTGTGCCAGTTGGACACCCACAAGGCTATGGGCCCAGATGGGATTCACCCCAGAGTAATGAAGAAACTGGCAAATGAACTTGTCAAACCACTCTCGATTATCTACCGGCAGTCCTGGTTAACTAGAGAAGTTCCAGCTGACTGGAAATTAGCAAACGTAACGCCCATCTACAAGAAGGGCCGGAAGGATGATCCAGGGAACTATAGGCCTGTCAGCCTGACCTCGGTGCCAGGCAAGGTGATGGAACAGATCATCCTGAGTGCCATTACACGGCACATGCAGGACAATCGGGGCATCGGGGCCAGCCAACATGGATTCATGAAAGGCAGGTCCTGCTCGACCAACCTGGTCTCCTTCTATGACCAAGTGACCCGCTTAGTAGATGAGGGCAGGGCTGTGGATGTAGTCTATCTAGACTTCAGTAAGGCATTCGACACTGTCTCCCACAGCATCCTCCTGGACAAACTGGCTGCCCGGGGCTTGGATGGGTGGACTCTTCGATGGGTTAAAAACTGGCTGGATGGCCGAGCCCAGAGAGTGGTGGTGAATGGGGCAAAGTCCAACTGGCGGCCGGTCACTAGCGGTGTTCCCCAGGGCTCAGTTCTGCGGCCGGTGCTCTTCAATATCTTTATAGATGATCTAGACGTAGGGATTGAGTGCACCCTCAGCAAATTTGCAGATGACACCAAGCTGGGTGGGAGTGTCGATCTGCTGGAGGGTAGGAAGGCCCTACAGAGGGATCTGGACAGGTTAGGTAGATGGGCCGAGACCAACGGCATGAGGTTCAACAAGAACAAATGCCGTGTCTTACACTTCAGCCACAACAACCCCATGCAGCGCTACAGGCTGGGGGAAGAGTGGTTAGAAAGCGGCCCGGTGGAAAGAGACCTGGGGGTGCTGATCGACAGCCGGCTAAACATGAGCCAGCAGTGTGCCCAGGTGGCCAAGAAGGCCAATGGCATCCTGGCCTCTATTAGGAATAGTGTAGCCAGCCGGTCTAGGGAAGTGATCGTCCCTCTGTACTCGGCACTGGTGAGGCCGCACCTTGAGTACTGTGTTCAGTTCTGGGCCCCGCACTTCAAGAAAGATGTTGAGGTGTTGGAGCGAGTCCAGAGGAGGGCGACCAAGCTGGTGAAGGGTCTGGAGGGTATGACCTATGAGGAATGGCTGAGGGAGCTGGGGTTGTTTAGCTTGGAGAAGAGGAGGCTCAGAGGTGACCTTATTGCAGTCTACAACTACCTGAAGGGAGGTTGTAGTGGAGTGGGAGTCGGCCTCTTCTCCCAGGCAACTAGCGATAGGACAAGAGGACATAGCCTCAAGCTTCGCCAGGGGAGGTTCAGGTTGGACATTAGGAAGCATTTCTTCACAGAAGGGGTCATTAGACATTGGAATGGGCTGCCCAGGGAGGTGGTGGAGTCACCATCTCTGGATGTGTTTAAGAAAAGACTGAACAGGGCACTTAGTGCCATGGTCTAGTTGACATGGTGGTGTCAGGGCAATGGTTGGACTCGATGATCCCAGAGGTCTCTTCCAACGTGATTGATTCTGTGATTCTGTGAGAGAGGATGTATCAGGATGTGGCGGCTCATTTTAATGACTTTCCTTCTCTTTGATAGTATTTAATATCATGGAATCACAGAAGTGCATAGATTGGAAGGGACCTATGGAGGCCATCTAGTCCAACCCACTTCTAAAATCAGGGACAGTTAAAGCATGTTGCTCAGGGCCTGTCTAATCGAGTCCTGAGTATCTCCAAGGATGGAGCCTCGCTGGGCTCCTGTTAGAGTGATTGGCCACTCTCATGATGGAAAATAATATCTTTATATCAACTCAGAATTTCCCATATTACAGTATGTATCTGTGCTTCTTATCATATCCCTGTGCACTTCTGAAAAGAATCTGTCTCTGTCTTCTCTATACCTTCTCATTAGTTAGTTGCACACATTTATAAGATCCCCCCTGGAGCCTTGTCTTCTTAATGCTGAACAAACCCAGTGCACTCAGCGCCTCTTTGTAGGGGGAGGGGGATAAAACCTGGCTTGCTGGAAATGAGCCTAGGGGTGGAATGCCAGAGTTGGGGGAGAAACCAATAGCCCAGCTGAAGTGCATCTACACCAACGCACGCAGCATGGGTAACAAACAGGAGGAGCTGGAGGTCATTGTACAGCAGGAAAGATATGATGTAGTCACCATCACGGAAACATGGTGGGATGACTCACATGACTGGAGTGCTGTAATGGATGGCTACAAGCTTTTCAGAAGGGACAGGAGAGGAAAGAGAGGTGGTGGGGTGGCTCTTTACATTAGGGAATGTTTTGACTGTATAGAGCTTAAGGATAGTGATGATAAGGTTGAGTGCCTATGGGTAAGAATCAGAGGGAAGGCCAGCAAGGCAGATATCCTGGTGGGAGTCTGTTATAGACCACCCACCCAGGATGAAGAGGCAGATGAACTATTCTACAAGCAGCTGGCTGATGTTTCACGATCACTAGCCCTTGTTCTAGTAGGAGACTTTAATTTGCCGGATGTCTGCTGGAAACTCAACTCACTGGAAAGGAGGCAGTCTAGGAGGTTCCTGGAGTGTGTGGAGGATAACGTCCTAACATAACTGGTTAGTGAGCCCACCAGGGGAGGTGCCCCGCTAGACCTGCTGTTTACAAACAGAGAAGGTCTGGTGGGAGATGTGGTGGTTGGAGGCTGTCTTGGGCACAGCGACCATGAAATGATAGAGTTTTTGATTCTTGGGGAAAGAAGGAAGGGGGTCAACAAAACCTCTACCTTGGACTTCCGGAGGGCGGACTTTGGCCTATTTAGGACACTGGTTCAGAGAGTCCCATGGGAAATAGTTCTTGATAACAAAGGGGTCCAGGAAAGCTGGACATACTTTAAGAAAGAAATCTTAAAGGCGCAGGAGCAGGCCATCCCCATGAGCCGAAAAATGAGCCGTGGGGGAAGAAGTCCGGCTTGGTTGAACAGGGAGCTTTTGCAGGAACTTAGGGGGGAAAAAAGAAGGTTTATGATCTTTGGAAAAAGGGGCAGGCAACTCAGGATGAGTACAAGGATGTCGTTAGGTCATGTAGAAAGAAAATTAAAAAGGCGAAAGCTCAACTAGAACTCAATCTGGCCACTGCAGTTAGAGATAATAAAAAGTGGTTTTATAAATACATAAACAACAAAAGGAGATCAAGGGAATGTCCTGTTTTCACTGGGATTTGGTTTCAGTTTGTGGCCAGCCATGGTGATCAAGGCCCTCAGCAGTTAAATCTGGGGCAGCTGACCCTGGCTGGCCCACAGGTGTATTCTATAGCATTGACATCAAGCTCACTATAAAAGAGAGGGTTTGGTAGGAAGAGATGGGCTCCTACCCTCCCTGGCAGTGATTTGTGGATGAGTATATTTTTGTCTGTTTTGTGTTATCATTTATATTCATGTCTTCATTTCATTAAATCTGGTTAACTTCATCCCATGACTCTCCTTCTCTTTTTCCCAATTCCCTTCCTCCCTTGGGGAAGGGACATTGGGTGAGAGGAAAAACTGCTATTATTTAGCCCTGGGTGCAGGTTAAACAAAGACAGATAATTTGGTGCCCAATGTAAATAGATCACCTGGGAGAACCATAGACTTTTGGTCTAAGAGTCTTGGAGGGATCAACTTTTCACAGATTTGACTGTTTTTGGTAGGAGTCTTCATTGTGTTGGTAGTAGGGCCACTGGGTGGTATTCTATGGTGTTTGGTTTTACAGTCACTTTTGGGATGGTTACTCAAATGTGTGGTTTGGTTGTTGTTTGTTACTGGTTTTGTATGGTTTGTCACATCTGGGCATGGACTTAAAGGTATCACTCTGCTATGTGGTTTAGCATTGGTTTATGGTATTATAAATTTGTTTGGAACTGTGCCTATTTCTGCCTTCTATGGAAGGGGAATGAGTGACCTGTATGTTCTTTTTCCCTTGAAGTGGATCTCACTGGCTCTTGAAAATTTTGAATACCCATGGGATGTTTTGACCACCATGCTCATATTGTTAGGCCTTTTGAATGTCTTTTAGTTCTTGCTCTTGCTTCAACATGAGTATAAGGGCAGATATGGCACAGCTGCTGCTACCACTGTAACAGACACTGCAGCTGCCCTGGTCCCCACAACTGGAATTGCAGATACTTGGACCCTGCCAGTCCCTACAGCCAGCACCCCAGCTACCCCAGAGGCTATTCAGATCTCTACACTAGGTAGTGCGATTGCTCAACTACAGGAAACCCTTGCTGCGATGACCCAGACCTTGGCAACAAGGGCTGCAGCTAATCAGCCCCCAGGGATGGGTGATGCAGCTAACCTAGGGACTCAACCAGTGCCAGTATTGGTTGCCCCTGTACAGAAGACAAAAAACACAAAAAGAGCAGGTTTTGATGGCCTACCAGGGACATTACAGGAGGCAGAGCCAGAGGTAACAACTTGATCCCTATCCCTGAGTGAGCTGCAAGACATATGTAGAGAGCAACCAGGTAATAGATGTCTCACCTTCATGATGGCTGAAGTCTTTCCTTATATTTCGCAGGCCCTTCAGGGATAGGGAATGGTAGGTTACCTCTGTGTCTGAGTCTTCTTGCGATGGTTCTGCTTTAGAAGGACCTTTCTTCTGTGATGGGTCCTCTTTAAGAAGACCACTAAGGCAGCCCTCATCTGTATCAGGCCCTGACTCTGCCTGGGAAGGACATTCACCTGTGTCAGGTGATGGCTCTGCCTGAGAAGGCTCTGAGTCATCATCCTTCACTTCATGAGCTGATTTCTTTTGGTATTTCTTCCTGATTACAGGGGTGATTGATACCAGGACAGATTGGTCCTCTGGTCCTGAAGTAGGCATAGAGCACTTGCATCTGCACTGAGCACCAGTAGATGCAGCAGCTGTTGTGGGGGGTGTAGTGGTTGTTATAGGAGTGCTGGGGGGGTGAGGGCCTAGCCTTTGTCCTTGCCGGGGTTTGAGTAGATACAGTGGCTGTTGTGGAGGCTGCAGCAGCTGAGATTCCTAGATAACACCTACCACACCTGAAACACATTCATAAAAATCAAAAATAGGGACATGCCATTTAGATAGCCCCAATCATTTTCAGAATCTACTGGAACCAGCTTGGCAGAAAAGGGAAGAGTGCTATTTCCCAAAGTTAAATTCAAAGTGTAATTATTAATAGAATCAGCTAAAGGACACCCAGAGTACACAGATGAAGTCGCTGCTACTGATTCACAGTTAAAACTGCAGATCACTGTGTCTTAGTGATAAGAGACCGGAGTAGTAATGGCCCAGTTTATCACAGCATAAATCAGTATCAAACCCCATAGCAAAATGATGTATTTTGACCAGTGCCCACTGCTAAACTGCATGTAAACATTAATAAGAAGCAAGCAGTAACACAGTGCATATGGTGGGTAAGGCAGCATTGCAATACTCAACTGTGGAAGAAACTCTATAAAGAGATGAGATATCACTCTGTTAAAAAATGACATGATGTGAGCTGTCTTAGTTTCCAACCCCTCAAAATTCTCAAAGAAACCTGATACTCTCTCGGCTAAGCTCTCTGGGTCTCCTCCTGCCAGAGCTGGGATTTGACTTATCAGAGCAACAGTCAGAGCTTCTCTCGAGCTCCACATTGAGTGCCAATAAATCTGTCATGGTTTAAGGCTGGGCTGGCTATTAAACCGGTGGCAGATGTGCTCTATTAACCCTCCTCCCCCTCCAGAAGAGGAAGGGAGAGAGACTTATGGGTTGGAAAGTTAAAATAGTTTTAATGAACTATAATAATGAAAAAGTTTAATTATTTCCATTATTATTATTTGTAAATATATACAAAACCAAGATTGAGCTCCCCTGACATCGGTCACGTTACCACCAGCACTGCAGGGCAGGCTCCGGGAAGGCCCTGACAGGGCCTGGTAATAGACAGGAACTGGATTCAGGGATGCAGGGATCAGGATCGGGGGCAGCAGGAAAAGAGTCTTCTTTGGACACCAGCCATAGAAGAAAAGGGCAAGACCCTCGTGATCCCCCCGCTTTATACTGAGAATGACCCATGTATGGGATGGAATACCTTTGTTGGTCAATTTTGGGTCACCTATCCCATCTGCTCCTCCCTGGAAGTACGACCCTTCTACGGCTCTTCACTCGTAATTAGTGAGGAATTTAGCAGTGACCTTTGTTTCTCTAAGACTAAGTACAGCAAGAGCCTTTCTGCATAACATCCCTACCGGTGCCTCAGTGATAACTATAAACTTTGAGCGTTATCAGTCCTAGAAGCAGACACTGCCTGCAAAACATGCAGTTAGTTTCAGAAAGTGCAGTTCCTTAGAAGAGACTTAGCTGAAAGCAAAAATCACTGAAAGGAAAATTGGCCTAGTTTAGGCCAAACCAGGACAGATCCTTAACTTCGTAGTATTGCTTGGTTAACACAAGATGAGATGTTTAAGACACAAGCACAGTGAGGTACAGCATACTCTGAAAAGAACATAAAGCCTTTGTGTTTTTGTATGGCAATGTAAAAATGTAAATGAGAAGCTATTTCTTACATGTAGGTAATACCTTGACACAGGAATTAGAAGGTTCTTTTTTCCAGCTATATCTCTTCCTTGATTTACAAATCAATTCCCTTTCAGCCAGATCAGACATGTATTAGACTGAAACAATAGAATGAGAAGGTAAAATAAAAAGCTATTGGGACTTCAGTGTTCCTTAAAAAGGGGGGGGAGGGTCTGATTGTCTAATCTGCTCAGCTAGCTTTACTGCGAGGGTGGTGAGACACTGGCACAGGTTGCCCAGAGAAGCTGTGAATGCCCCCTCCCTGGTAGTGTTCAAGGCCAGGTTGGATGGGGCTTTGAGCAACCTGGTCTAGTGGAAGATGTCCCTGACCATGGCAGAAGGGTTGGAACTAGATGATCTTTAAGGTCCCTTCCAACCCAAACTGTTCTATGCTTCTATGAGTCTATGATTCTAATATGGAATCTTGTCACATTTCTATCCATTTGAACAGCAAATGAGAGGCTTTTTTAAGCTACTGTTCCAGACAAACAGTAAGAATTTGGTGCACTTTGAAGCACTTTACTGAGGGAGCCAGTATTACTGCCACCAACTTAAAGCAGATCAAAGAGGCAAGTTGCTATGCTGAAGATCACTCAGCAAACCAATGGCAGAGGGAGGAACAGAACCAAGGGCTGCTGATCATTGTCATTGTTCTATCCACAAGGGACTCTCATTTCTCTGAACTTCTACCAAGTCAAAAAACAAATCTGGCCATACATTTGTCATTCCCATAAGTACAAAGTAAATAAAGGAAAACAAACTGAGCTCACTACCTCACATACATCTCCCCTAGAGTGATTTACATACATCATGCATTTCAGGAAACAACTACTGTACATTTGGCAGCATCACACCCATATAATCTCAGAATGCCCTCTGATGGCTTGCCCATTCCCTTTGATCCATGAAGTTCTCATGTAAATATATGTGCACATGTGCATGCACACACATGCATATATAAAGAGGTGTACAAATACATATAAATATATATATTTATACATATATACATATGTAACTATAGAGAGAGTGTATGTATATAATATATCTCTCCATAAAAGTGTCAGTATATTGCACATGTTTAATGAAATTAATAATTAAAGGTTAAATGTGATGACAAATTAAGTGAGAAAATAATGAAATAAAAAAAAAATGCAGGCTCAGGATCCCCTGGTTTATAAGTCTGCTGAACAAGCCCTAACATATTGGGGGTGGTAGTGGGGCATGCCAAAAGAGGGGGGGGGAGGGATATGAACAAGTCAGAACCTTCCCTGGGAGCCTAGGTGATATCAATAACCTAGTGCTTATTCTTATTGCTGAGTTAAAACTTAACCATAGCTTTTGCAGGTGAATTAATCAAGAAAAACAATAAACAATTACTAAGTTCAGGTGTGCTAATAAAGACGGACAATAAACAATTCCTCAGGTAAGGCTAAGAATAGGTATACTGAGTCCTGGAATGTCAAATTCAGAATGAAGACATAAGATCTCTTATGCAAGGTGGTCAACTTGGCAAAGAAAGCAAGGATTCAAGTACAAGGATTGGACAGCGGCGGCAGCGACTTGAGGTTAGTGCGGGGGTGAGGGCAACATAGGGCTGTAACCGGGTGGTTTTCGTACTCTGGGCCCCACCCCGAGCATCAGCCCCGAGCTGCTTCCCCCCCCACCCCGGACCCAGAGGTTCCCGGCAACGAATTAGGAGAGGAGGGGGCGTAGCCGGAGGCACCGCGGGCGATTTAAACGCACCACCCCCTGTTGATTGGGTGATAAAAAGCCTCCTGGAGGACAGGGACTAGTCCCTGCCCAGAGGGGAGAGGGAGACTCAGCAGTGACTGGGTGTGTCCCAGGGCAGGAGAGGCCGCAGCAGTTTGCAGCTCGTTGGGGAGGGCGCTGACTCCCTCCCAGTGCACAAGGTGAGGAAGGTGCCAAGGAGCTGTGAACCAGGGGTGGCACCAACAGGTATTTCCCAGTTCAGTGAAAGAACAATGGTCTCCACCCGGCGGAAGAAGACCAAAATGGATGTGGGAACCCAGACAGAGCTCCCACGGAAGGAGGCGATGGTGCAGGTTGCAGGCTGCAGGGAATGCTACAGCGTCTCTGTGGTGTCAGGGGGCTGTGTGCGCTGTGAGCAGGTAGATGATCTGCTCGGCCGAGTGGCACAGTTGCAAAGCCAGGTTGAAAGGCTTCAAGCCGAAGTAGAAAGGCTTAGGAGCATTAGGGAGGCTGAAATGGAGATAGACTGGTGGAGCCAGGCTCTGCCTTCCCTGCAACAAAAATGGGAGCACCTGCCGGAGAGCTCCCAGGATCGAGGGACCCCTGTACTCTGCCCCTCTCAGGTGGAAAACAATAACCTAGAGGAGAGGAGTGAGTGGAGGCAAGTCTATGGCTGTGGCAAAAGGCGAGTGCCCTCCTTGCCTACCTTGCCTCCACAGGTGCCTCTGAGCAATAGATATGAAGCCCTAGTGGAATACAGCTGGTCCAATGGGGATGTGGTGGAGAGGCAACCTATATCAGAGGTCCCACCACAGTCAGAAAAACCTGACGGGCGTATAGCTACCTCCTCCACAAGGAAGAAGAGAAGAGTTTTAGTGGTTGGAGACTCCTTTCTAAAGGGATCTGAGGGCCCAATATGCAGAGCTGACCCCCATCACAGGGAGGTCTGCAGCCTGCCTGGAGCCTGAATCAGGGATATCACCAGGCAACTCCCCAACCTGGTGAAGGCCACAGACTACTACCCCCTGCTGATCTTCCAGACAGGTGGGGAAGAAGCTGCATCCCGTAGTCTGAGGGGGATGAAGAAAGACTACAAGGCCCTAGGACGGTTGGTGAAAGAGTCTGGGGCACAAGTTGTTTTCTCCTCCCTCCTTCCATTTTCAGGTGATGACGTGGGATGGAATAGTAGGATTCTCTCTATTAACGCCTGGCTACGAGACTGGTGCTGCAGGCAGGGCTTTGGCTTCTTTGATAATGGCTGGTTTTATAAGACACCAGGCGTGACCGTAATACATGGGAAAGGTTTATGTCGTAGGGGCAAAAGGGTTCTGGGACAGGAATTAGCAGGGCTCATTCGGAGAGCTTTAAACTAGATTGGAAGGGGGATGGGGTAGTAGCTGGGCTTGCACCACTGGGGCAACGCTCTCGTGTTGAGGTAGACCAGGAGGCCTCCCATCCCCCTGGGGTGAAATCGGTGTGCTCAGCTCGCTCCCTGAAACGCCTGTACACCAATGCGTGCAGCATGGGGAATAAACAGGAGGAGTTGGAAATCCGTGTTCGGTTGGGGGGCTATGATCTAGTGGCAATTACAGAGACTTGGTGGGACGCCTCGCATGACTGGAATGTGGTCATGGATGGCTATGTCCTGTTCAGGAAAGACAGGCCGCTAAGGAGAGGTGGTGGAGTTGCTCTTTATGTGAGTGAGCAGCTAGAATGTATTGAGTTTTGTCCAGGGGCGGATCAGGAGCGAGTTGAGAGTTTGTGGGTGCGAATTAAGGGGCAGGCTGGCAGGGGTGATACTGTTGTGGGTGTCTATTACAGGCCACCAGATCAGGATGAGGAGGGTGATGAGGCCATCTACAGGCAGCTGAGAGCAGTCTCGCAATTACAGGGCCTGGTTGTCATGGGGGATTTCAACTACCCTGATATTTGCTGGGAGGCCTACTCAGCCAGCCATCCTCAGTCCAGGAGGTTCCACCAGTGCATTGATGATAACTTTCTGATGCAAATGGTGGATGAGCCAACTAGGAGAGGAGCGCTGCTGGATCTGATCCTCACTAACAAGGAGGGTCTGGTTGAAGAGGTGAAGGTTGAGGGCAGCCTTGGTTGTAGTGACCATGAGATGGCAGAGTTCAGGATCTCATGTGGCAGGAACAGAATAGCTAGCAGAATCACAACCCTGGACTTCAGGAGGGCCAACTTTGGCCTTTTCAAGCAATTGCTAGGGGAAATCCCATGGACAGGGTACTAGAAGGTAAGGGGGCCCAAGATAGTTGGTTAGCATTCAAGGACTGCTTCTTCCGAGCTCAAGATCAGAGCATCCCAACAGGTAGGAAGTCAAGGAAGGGTACCAGGAGACCTGCATGGTTAAGCAGGGAACTGCTGGACAAACTCAAGTGGAAGAAGAGGGTGTACAGATCATGGAAGGAGGGGCTGGCCACTTGGGAGGAATATAAGTCTGTTGTCAGAGGATCACAGAATCACAGAATCACAGAATGTCAGGGATTGGAAGGGACCTCGAAAGATCATCTAGTCCAATCCCCCTGCCGGGGCAGGATTGCCTAGACCATATCACACAGGAACGCGTCCAGGCGGGTTTTGAATGTCTCCAGAGAAGGAGACTCCACAACCTCTTTGGGCAGCCTGTTCCAGTGTTCAGTCACCCTTACAGTAAAGAAGTTTTTCCTCAAATTTAAGTGGAACCTCCTGTGCTCCAGCTTGCACCCATTGCCCCTTGTCCTGTCAAGGGATGTCACTGAGAAGAGCCTGGCTCCATCCTCTTGACACTTGCCCTTTACATATTTATAAACATTAATGAGGTCACCCCTCAGTCTCCTCTAAGCTAAAGAGACCCAGCTCCCTCAGCCTCTCCTCATAAGGGAGATGTTCCACTCCCTTAATCATCTTCGTGGCTCTGCGCTGGACTCTCTCTAGCAGTTCCCTGTCCTTCTTGAACTGAGGGGCCCAGAACTGGACACAATATTCCAGATGCGGCCTCACCAGGGCAGAGTAGAGGGGGAGGAGAACCTCTCTTGACCTGCTAACCACACCCCTTCTAATACAGCCCAGGATGCCATTGGCCTTCTTGGCCACAAGGGCACACTGCTGGCTCATGGTCATCCTGTTGTCCACTAGGACCCCCAGGTCCCTTTCCCCTACGCTGGTCTCCAACAGCTCTGTCCCCAACTTGTACTGGTACATGGGGTTGTTCTTGCCCAGATGCAGGACTCTACACTTGCCCTTGTTATATTTCATTAAATTTCTCCCCGCCCAACTCTCCAGCCTGTCCAGGTCTCTCTGAATGGCTGCGCAGCCTTCCGGCATCTCAGCCACTCCTCCCAGTTTTGTGTCATCAGCGAACTTGCTGACAGCGCACTCTAATCCCTCATCCAAGTCATTAATGAATATATTAAATAGAACTGGTCCCAGAACCGACCCTTGCGGAACTCCGCTAGACACAGACCTCCAACTGGACTCTGTCCCATTGACCACTACTCTCTGGCTTCTTTCCTTCAGCCAGTTTACAATCCACCTCACTACCCGACCATCCAGACCACACTTCCCCAGTTTAGCTGCGAGGATGCTGTGGGAGACCGTGTCAAACGCTTTACTGAAATCGAGATAGACCACATCCACAGCTTTACCATCATCTATCCACCGGGTAACATCCTCATAAAAGGCTATCAAGTTGGTTGAGCAAGACTTCCCCTTGGTGAAGCCATGCTGAGTGCCCCTAATGATCCCCCTATCCTTGATGTGCCTAGAGACAGCACCAAGAACAAGTTGTTCCATCACCTTTCCGGGGATGGAGGTGAGGCTGACCGGTCTATAGTTACCCGGGTCCTCCTTCCTGCCCTTTTTGAAGACTGGAGTGACATTCACTTTCCTCCAGTCCTCAGGCACCTCTCCCGTTGCCCACGACTTAGCAAAGATGATGGAGAGTGGCCTAGCAATGACTTCCGCCAGCTCCCTCAGCACCCGCGGGTGCATCCCATCAGGGCCCATGGATTTATGGACATCCAGGTTGCTTAATTGGTCCCTGACCCAGCCCTCATCAACCAAGACAGACTCCTCCTCTATCCTGACTTCTTCTGAGGCCGCAGGGGTCCAGGGCTCCTCAGGACAGCCTCCAGCAGTATAGACAGAGGCAAAGAAGGCATTCAGTAACTCCGCCTTCTTTTTATCCTCTGTCTCCAGGACCCCCACCTCATTCATCAGTGGGCCTACATTGCCTCTAGTGTTGGCTTTACCTGCAATGTATTTGAAGAAGCCCTTTCTGTTGTCCTTGACCTCTCTTGCAAGGTTTAATTCCAAGGAGGCCTTAGCTTTCCTAGTTGCCTCCCTACATCCTCTGACAACAGACTTATATTCCTCCTAAGTGGCCAGCCCCTCCTTCCACGATCTGTACACCTTCTTCTTCCACTTGAGTTTGCCCAGCAGTTCCCTGTTTAACCATGCAGGTCTCCCGGTACCCTTCCTTGACTTCCTACCTGTTGGGATGCTCTGATCTTGAGCTCGGAAGAAGCAGTCCTTGAACGCTAACCAACTATCTTGGGCCCCCTTACCTTCTAGTACCCTGTCCCATGGGATTTCCCCTAGCAATTGCTTGAAAAGGCCAAAGTTGGCCCTCCTGAAGTCCAGGGTTGTGATTCTGCTAGCTATTCTGTTCCTGCCACATGAGATCCTGAACTCTACCATCTCATGGTCACTACAACCAAGGCTGCCCTCAACCTTCACCTCTTCAACCAGACCCTCCTTGTTAGTGAGGATCAGATCCAGCAGCGCTCCTCTCCTAGTTGTCTCATCCACCATTTGCATCAGAAAGTTATCATGAATGCACTGGAGGAACCTCCTGGACTGAGGATGGCTGGCTGAGTAGGCCTCCCAGCAAATATCAGGGTAGTTGAAATCCCCCACAACAACCAGGCCCTGTAATTGAGAGACTGCTCTCAGCTGCCTGTAGAAGGCCTCATCATCCTCCTCATCCTGATCTGGTGGCCTGTAATAGACACCCACAACAGTATCACCCCTGCCAGCCTGCCCCTTAATTCGCACCCACAAACTCTCAACTCGCTCCTGATCTGCCTCTGGACAGAACTCAATACATTCTAGCTGCTCACTCACATAAAGAGCAACTCCACCACCTCTCCTTAGCGGCCTGTCTTTCCTGAACAGGACATAGCCATCCATGACCACATTCCAGTCATGCGAGGCGTCCCACCAAGTCTCTGTAATTGCCACTAGATCATAGCCCCCCGACCGAACACGGATTTCTAACTCCTCCTGCTTATTCCCCATGCTGCGTGCATTGGTGTACAGGCATTTCAGGGAGCGAGCTGGGCACACCGATTTCATCCCAGATTCACCCCCTGATTTCACCCCAGGGGGATGGGGGGCCTCCTGGTCTACCTCAACACTAGAGCATTGCCCCAGTGGTGCAAGCCCAGCTACCACCCCATCCCCCTTCGAATCTAGTTTAAAGCTCTCCGAATGAGCCCTGCTAATTCCTGTCCCAGAACCCTTTTGCCCCTACGACATAAACCTTTCCCATGTATTACGGTCACGCCTGGTGTCTTATAAAACCAGCCATTATCAAAGAACCCAAAGCCCTGCCTGTAGCACCAGTCTCGTAGCCAGGCGTTAATAGAGAGAATCCTACTATTCCATCCCACGTCATCACCTGAAAATGGAAGGAGGGAGGAGAAAACAACTTGTGCCCCAGACTCTTTCACCAACCGTCCTAGGGCCTTGTAGTCTTTCTTCATCCCCCTCAGACTACGGGATGCAGCTTCTTCCCCACCTGTCTGGAAGATCAGCAGGGGGTAGTAGTCTGTGGCCTTCACCAGGTTGGGGAGTTGCCTGGTGATATCCCTGATTCGGGCTCCAGGCAGGCTGCAGACCTCCCTGTGATGGGGGTCAGCTCTGCATATTGGGCCCTCAGATCCCTTTAGAAAGGAGTCTCCAACCACTAAAACTCTTCTCTTCTTCCTTGTGGAGGAGGTAGCTATACGCCTGTTAGGTTTTTCTGACTGTGGTGGGACCTCTGATATAGGTTGCCTCTCCACCACATCCCCATAGGACCAGCTGTATTCCACTAGGGCTTCATATCTATTGCTCAGAGGCACCTGTGGAGGCAAGGTAGGCAAGGAGGGCACTCGCCTTTTGCCACAGCCATAGACTTGCCTCCACTCACTCCTCTCCTCTAGGTTATTGTTTTCCACCTGAGAGGGGCAGAGTACAGGGGTCCCTCGATCCTGGGAGCTCTCCGGCAGGTGCTCCCATTTTTGTTGCAGGGAGGGCAGAGCCTGGCTCCACCAGTCTATCTCCATTTCAGCCTCCCGAATGCTCCTAAGCCTTTCTACTTCGGCTTGAAGCCTTTCAACCTGGTTTTGCAGCTGTGCCGCTCGGCCAAGCAGATCATCTACTTGCTCACAGCGCACACAGCCCCCTGACACCACAGAGACGCTGTAGCATTCCCTGCAGCCTGCAACCTGCACCATCGCCTCCTTCCGTGGGAGCTCTGTCTGGGTTCCCACATCCATTTTGGTCTTCTTCCACCGGGTAGATACCATTGTTCTTTCACTGAACTGGGAAATACCTGTTGGTGCCACCCCTGGTTCACAGCTCCTTGGCACCTTCCTCACCTTGTGCACTGGGAGGGAGTCAGCGCCCTCCCCAACGAGCTGCAAACGGCTGCGGCCTCTCCCGCCCTGGGACACACCCAGTCACTGCTGACTCACCCAGGCACTGCTGAGTCTCTCCCTTCTGGCCAGGGACTAGTCCCTGCCCTCCAGGAGACTTTTTATCACCCGATAACAGGGGGTGGAGCGTTTAAATCGCCCGCGGTGCCTCCGGCTATGCCCCCTCCTCTCCTGATTGGTTGCCGGGAACCTCCGGGTCCGGGTCCGGGGTCAGAGGGAAGCAGCTCGGGGCTGATGCTCGCGGGGGGCTCAGGGGGGGCCCAGAGTACGAAAAACCGCCCGGTTAAGCCCGATGTCGCCCTCCCCCCGCACTAACCTCAAGTCGCTGCCGCCGCTTTCGCTGCTGCCGCCGCTTTTCGCTGCTGCCGCCGCTGTCAGCTGTTTGTTCTGGTTTCACCGCGTTTAAATCGCCCGCGGTGCCTCCGGCTACGCCCCCTCCTCTCCTGATTCGTTGCCGGGAACCTCCGGGTCCGGGGTCAGAGGGAAGCAGCTCGGGGCTGATGCTCGCGGGGGGCTCGGGGGGGCCCAGAGTACGAAAAACCGCCCGGTTAAGCCCGATGTCGCCCTCGCCCCCGCACTAACCTCAAGTCGCTGCCGCCGCTTTCGCTGCTGCTGCCGCTGTCGATGGATGTAGGGAGGCAACTAGGAAAGCTAAGGCCTCCTTGGAATTAAACCTTGCAAGAGAGGTCAAGGACAACAGAAAGGGCTTCTTCAAATACATTGCAGGTAAAGCCAACACTAGAGGCAATGTAGGCCCACTGATGAATGAGGTGGGGGTCCTGGAGACAGAGGATAAAAAGAAGGCGGAGTTACTGAATGCCTTCTTTGCCTCTGTCTATACTGCTGGAGGCTGTCCTGAGGAGCCCTGGACCCCTGCGGCCCCAGAAGAAGTCAGGATAGAGGAGTCATCTGTCTTGGTTGATGAGGGCTGGGTCAGGGACCAATTAAGCAATCTGGACGTCCATAAATCCATGGGCCCTGATGGGATGCACCCGCGGGTGCTGAGGGAGCTGGCGGAAGTCATTGCTAGGCCACTCTCCATCATCTTTGCTAAGTCGTGGGCAACGGGAGAGGTGCCTGAGGACTGGAGGAAAGCGAATGTCACTCCAGTCTTCAAAAAGGGCAAGAAGGAGGACCCGGGTAACTATAGACTGGTCAGCCTCACCTCCATCCCCGGAAAGGTGATGGAACAACTTGTTCTTGGTGCTGTCTCTAGGCACATCAAGGATAGGGGGATCATTAGGGGCACTCAGCATGGCTTCACCAAGGGAAAGTCATGCTTAACCAACTTGATAGCCTTTTATGAGGACGTAACCTGGTGGATAGATGATGGTAAAGCTGTGGATGTGGTCTATCTCGATTTCAGTAAAGCATTTGACACGGTCTCCCACAGCATCCTCGCAGCTAAACTGAGGAAGCGTGGTCTGGATGGTCGGGTAGTGAGGTGGATTGTGAACTGGCTGAAGGAAAGAAGCCAGAGTGGTTGTCAATGGGACAGAGTCCAGTTGGAGGCCTGTGTCTAGCGGAGTCCCTCAAGGGTCGGTACTGGGACCAGTACTAGTCAATATATTCATTAATGACTTGGATGAGGGAATAGAGTGCACTGTCAGCAAGTTCGCTGATGACACAAAACTGGGAGGAGTGGCTGACACAACGGAAGGCTGCGCAGCCATTCAGAGAGACCTGGACAGGCTGGAGAGTTGGGCGGGGAGAAATTTAATGAAATATAACAAGGGCAAGTGTAGAGTCCTGCATCTGGGCAAGAACAACCCCATGTACCAGTACAAGTTGGGGACAGAGCTGTTGGAGACCAGCGTAGGGGAAAGGGACCTGGGGGTCCTAGTGGACAACAGGATGACCATGAGCCAGCAGTGTGCCCTTGTGGCCAAGAAGGCCAATGGCATCCTGGGCTGTATTAGAAGGGGTGTGG
Source organism: Nyctibius grandis (assembly GCF_013368605.1). NCBI lineage: Eukaryota > Metazoa > Chordata > Aves > Nyctibiiformes > Nyctibiidae > Nyctibius > Nyctibius grandis. The sequence goes on from NC_090694.1 coordinate 24,406,975, forward strand.
TTAGCAGGTCAAGAGAGGTTCTCCTCCCCCTCTACTCTGCCCTGGTGAGGCCGCATCTGGAATATTGTGTCCAGTTCTGGGCCCCTCAGTTCAAGAAGGACAGGGAACTGCTAGAGAGAGGCCAGCGCAGAGCCACGAAGATGATTAAGGGAGTGGAACATCTCCCTTATGAGGAGAGGCTGAGGGAGCTGGGTCTCTTTAGCTTGGAGAAGAGGAGACTCAGGGGTGACCTCATTAATGTTTATAAATATGTAAAGGGCAAGTGTCATGAGGATGGAGCCAGGCTCTTCTCAGTGACATCCCTTGACAGGACAAGGGGCAATGGGTGCAAGCTGGAACACAGGAGGTTCCACATCAATATGAGGAAAAACTTCTTTACGGTGAGGGTGACTGAACACTGGAACAGGCTGCCCAGAGAGGTTGTGGAGTCTCCTTCTCTGGAGACACTCAAAACCCGCCTGGATGTGTTCCTGTGTGATATGGTCTAGGCAATCCTGCTCCGGCAGGGTGATTGGACTAGATGATCTTTCGAGGTCCCTTTCAATCCCTAACATTCTGTGATTCTGTGAAGTATCCTTAGCTGAACTACCTTTATTATAATACTAAAAATCACACCCCCAGGTCAAAAAGACCCTTGCCCATGTGAAGACACTTCCCCTGAGCATGCATAGATCATGTAAGAATAACTAAGCATTTATGTTAATTGTAATCAGATATATTGACCAATGAAAAGTATGTTATGCAAATAGAGGGATGATTTCATGTAATTCTTTGTGTACAAAAAGGTGATGGGTTTGCAACAGGTGTGCTTGATTTGTGGATAATTCCACCAAGCACCCTGTGCAGAGTAAATACAATATCTCTCCTGAGCGTGAGATGATTGGTTCATTGCACACCAGGCACGAATCTGCTTTTCAGACAACATAAGGACAAATATGTGAGCCTGACCAAAAGGTCCCTTCACCCCAAACCACCAAGATGACCATGCAATATTACTGGGGGAGACTTTGGGCTTTGCACTGTGTTGCAAGATACAGGCAACACGGCCCACTAAACCGGAAAGCCAGGACAAATATCTGACTTCAGAGGAACAAGTGTGTAGGGAAAATAAGGAAAAGCCCAAAAAGGCTTTCAAAAAAAAAAAAAAATTGGGATCTTGCAGACATCTTAGCCAGGACAAAAATGCCCATGCCCAAGGTCCCAGAGATTCTCTTTTTGGTGCCAGGACAAATGCCATGTCTGTATTACAAAACAGCCCCCAATGAAAAGATACAATACTACGATTTTACTAGCCCCTATGCCTCCATCAACAAAACAGAACAATACCCTCTTGGGCACTCCAGCAGCCCATTTCTGTCTCATAAAAGAGTACTCTTCCTTGTGGGATCTTTTTTCCTTGTGCTTCCCATGAGAGTAAAGCAATTGTTTCTCTTGTGCTGTACTTGTGCTGAAACCTGCCAGGCCCTCTGCACCAACAGTGATGAAGACAGAGCCCTTATAGGTACCTAGTGTACCCCAAAACTGAGAAGGGCAATGGGGAAGGGGTACAGGGTCAGTGAAATTGATGAAGTTTGGAATTCTAGACAGAGGAATAATAGCTTTTTCTCAGATTATATAAAACTATACTTCTGCCAGAAGCAGGAAGCTTCAGGCTACTCAGCCTGGTACACAGATGAGGACAAAAAAAGCTAAATATGTTGAGGATTACAGGCAGAAAGAAGACATTGTTTTACATCCTGAACATATGCAAAACACAAAATTGCTAACTGTGTTAAAATTGTCTTTACGGTAACATTGAACAGCAGTCCAAATATCCCAAGAGTACCATAGCAAGAGAAACATACGAGATGTACAGTTACCTCTTTTCTACAGCTTATGATGTGTCCTTCTGTGATTTTCTCAATGAGGATTCCACTGTCTAGTGGATGCATGTCAAAGGACGTGTGACCCTGGAATGCAACACTAACTTATAGCTTGCTTCATGACTGCATATGTGCACCTAGAACCTTACGGTCTCTTAGATACCCACAAAGACCATTACTTTTATTGGGACACAGACTCTCTGATATTTGTGTCTTCGTTAAGCCCACACCTGGAGCTAAATAATAGCAGTTCTTCCTCTCACCCAATGTCCCTTCCTCATTTGGGGAAAGGAATTGGGAAAAGGAGGGAGACTTGTAGGTTGAAGTTAACCAGATTTAATGAAATGAAGAAATCAATATAAATGACAACACAAAACAGACAAAAGTATACTTATCCACAAATCACTACCAAGTTGCTCTAGAGAAAACTAGAAGTCAAAGGAAGCAGAAAGAAACCCCACCTCTTCTTAGCAAACCCTCTCTTTTATAGTGAGCTTGATGTCAATGCACCTGTGGGCCAGCCAGGCTCAGCTGCCCTGGATTTAACTGCTCAGGGCCTTGATCATCATGGCTGGCCACAAACTGAAACCAAATCCCAATGAAACCAGGACAGTGTGTCATCCAAGTGACTGGACCTCCTGGCTCAGTAACTATTTAGATGAGCTAAGAAGTGAGTTGCTGCCAGATAAGCAAATTACTGAGTTTGCGTTATCAGGGTCCAAATCCAACAGCTACCTGAAGTCTGGGGAGCAGTGTTGGTTAAAGGTACCACTCTAAATGTGACAGGCAGAGAAAACATAAATTTTGAGGTACTAAGGGACCTCATGCTGGACTATGGCATAAATCCAGACAATGATGACCCTGGAAAGATCGTGATAAAGCAACACTGTATTGTCAGGAACAAGGAGAAGTGGAAGATAGAAACCAGTTCCCTGCAGAAAATGGAGAAGATGGTCTACAACAAAATGGTTTTAATAGCCTCCCCTATGACTTTTGATCATGGGCATTCCCTGGAAGCATCCTTTCTCTGCTATCTAAATATCCTTTCATCAAACTTGTGGAGGATCTACCTGAAAATCTTAGCAATAACTGCTTATTTCCCCCTGATAAAGTAAACATTGTTGTGATCGATGATTTGATTAACTCTGCATAGCTGGACCCTAGATCACAGAATCATGTAGTTACAGCAACGCATGTGTGGACCCACCAGTATCACAGAATCACAGAATGTTAGGGATTGGAAGGGACCTCAAAAGATCATCTAGTCCAATCCCCCTGCCAGAGCAGGATTACCTAGATCATGTCACACAGGAACGCGTCCAGGCGGGTTTTGAATGTCTCCAGAGAAGGAGACTCCACAACCTCTCTGGGCAGCCTGTTCCAGTGTTCAGTTACCCTCACTGTAAAGAAGTTTTTTCTCATATTTGTGTGGAACCTCCTGTGTTCCAGCTTGCACCCATTGCCCCTTGTCCTGTCAATGGATGTCACTGGTAGTGGAGGAAGGGCTGGTCTGCAGCCTCTTGCAAGGGCTCAACCCACATAAATCTATGGGCCTGGATGGAATCCACCCCAGGGTGTTAAGAGAAGTGGCTGACATTGTTGCAAGGCCACTGTCTATAACCTTTGAAAAGTTGTGGAGATCAGGGGATATCCCTGATGACTGGAAGAGGGCAAATGTCATACCCATCTACAAGAAGGGCCCAAAAGAGGACCCAGGAAACTACAGGCCCATTAGTTTTACTTCAGTCCCTGCGAAAGTAATGGAACGAGTCCTCCTAGAAACTATCACAAACCAAATGAAGCAGGTGATTGGGAAAAGCCAGCACGGATTTACCAAAGGTAAATCATGCCTGACTAACCTGATCACCTTCTACAACAAAATAACATTTTCTGTCAACATGGGGAGAGCTGTGGATACTATTTACCTGGACTTCAGCAAAGTGTTCGACACTTTCCCACAGCCTCCTCCTAGACAAACTGGCAAGATACAGATTGGATGGGTGGTATGCGAGATGGGTCCTGGTGGACAACAAGCTGAACATGAGTCAGCAGTGCGCCGCTGCAGCAACAAAGGCAAATTGGACCCTGGGCTGCATTCACAGGGGCATTACTAGCAGAGATAGAGATGTGATCATCCTACTCTACTTAGTGCTTGTCAGGCTGCACCTGGAGTACTGTGTCCAGTTCCGGTCCCCACAATTCAAGAAAGACACAGACAGACTGGAGAGGGTCCAAAGGAGGGCTGCGAAAATCATCAAAGGGCTGGAGAACCTGTCCTATGAGGAAAGACCAAAGGAGTTGGGTCTTTTCTCCCTGGAGAACAGAAGGCTCAGGGGGGACACCTCATCACAGTATTCCAGTACTTAAAGGGTGGCTACAAAAAGGACGGAGGCTCTCTCTTCACAAGGAGCCACATGGAGAAGACAAGAGGCAACAGGTACAAGTTGCACTGGGAGAGGTTTCATCTCGATATAAGAAAGAATTTTTTTTACAGCGAGAACAATCATCCACTGGCACAGCCTCCCCAGGGATGTGGTAGAGTCCCCATCACTGGAGGTTTTCAAGATGCAATTGGACAGAATGCTAGATAATCTCATCTAGGCTCCCTTTTCCATGAAAGATTGGACTGGATGATCTTTTGAGGTCCCTTCCAACCTGGACTGTTCTATGATTCTATGACTACCAGGGCAATTACTGTAGTTCAGAGTTGGGTCCCTATTCCAACCATGGTGTCCTCAGATGCACTTTGGATCCCTGTCTCAAAAATGCTCCTTTGATGGTACTGAACAACAGCTAGTGCTGAGGAGGAGACTCAGTGCTAGCAGGTGCTGAGTCTCATTGGGGTAGTCAAGGAACCTTTCCATCAGGTGGCATGCCAATATATCAGGATTACTTGCCTGTTCAGGAGTAAAATCCCAGGCTATTGGAGGTGATAACAGCCCTAGGCACCTGCCCAAATCCTTCCACACACCCTGCCACCCAGGGCACATTTCCTTGTTGCCTCAACAACAAGTTGTCTCCTCTTATGCCAGGATGAAATCAAGTTCCACAAGCTTGACAATAAGCCAATAGTGTTAGACAGTAGGATCAAACAGCTTACATAAGGACTGCAAGAGCCTCGGGAGCCCGCGCAACAAAATTATCCACACCAATCCCAGAGGGGAAGAGGGAGGTGTAATCCCTCCTTCTCTCTGCAAGATAGCTCACCCAACACAGGAAGGACATCAATGAAAGGGCCAAGCGAATGGCCATTGTTTTCATCAAAATGTTCGCAGGCCCAACAAAATACAGGGATAAGCGGTGTAGCAGTGCAGCAAATAGAAAGAGCCGAAAGCAGTCACTAACAAGTCATGGTCTCAGACGCAGAAAAGCAAGTTCCATGACCTGCGCAGAAGCCTATCACTTAATAACTACCATAGCGGAACTGCCGTTGTCTCAGGCCCCACGATGGGTGCCAGAAAGTACGGTGGTGGGTTGACCTTGGCTGGCTTCCAGAACCCCACCCACATTCTCTCTCACTCCCCCTCCTCATCAGGAAGGGGCGGGGGAATAATATGGAAAAGCTCATGGGTTGCGATAAAGACAAAGAGATCACTTACCAGTTACAGTCACGGGCAAAACTTACTCGACTTGGGGAATGTTAATTTAATTTATTGCCAATTAAAAATAGAGTAGGATAGTGAGAAACAAAGACAAAACTAAAAACACCATCCCCACACCCTTCTTCCCAGGCTCAACTTCACTCCTTCATTCCCAGCTCCTCTATTCTCATCTCCCCATCCCTGAGCGGCACGGGGGGGATAGGGAATGGGGGCTGCAGTCAGTTCATAACACTTACATCTCAGATGCTCCTTCCTCCTCATGCTCTTCCCCTGCTCCAGTGTGGTGTCCCTCCCACAGGATACAGTCCTTCACGAACTGCTCCAACGTGGATCCTTCCCACAGGCTGCAATTCTTCAAAAACTGCTCAAGCATGGCTCCATTCCACAGGGTACAGACCATCAGGGAAAAAAAATGCTCCAGCATGGGTCCTCCATGGGTCACATTTCCTGCCAGAAAACCTGCTCCTGTGTGGGCTCCTCTACACGGGCCACAGTTCCTGCTGTCGCTCAGGGACCCAGGTACACTTGGTGGGTAATGTGGGATGATGGGGAAATACGGTGCGTAACTTGTGTTTAAGGTGTGTTGCATTTAAGAGGGCTAATTTGGCAGAAGCTAAACCCCCTTGTGTCAGGTTCTGGATTAAGCTCGTATCTGCCTTATTAGTAAATCTAGAAATTAAATGCAGTCAGGCCCGAGAGGGACCCACCCATTCAATGCAGTCAGTCCATGTGGGACCCACCCATTCAATGCAGTCAGTCCATGTGGGACCCACCTGATTCAACTGCAGTCAGTCCACATGGGACCCGCCTGATTTAATTGCAGTCAGTCCATGTGGGACCCGCCTGATAAATCACCCAGTATGCTTTACCTGCAGGCAGGTAAAGCACCCCCAAAATCCTGACCAAAAATAAAATAGATTCGTGATCCTTGAGTTCGAACAAAGCACAACCGAGGCATGGTATCAATAAACTTAACTTTGACTTTATTAAGTCCAACAATGAGGCAACTTAGTGAACAAGGAAGGGAGAGAGAGAGAGAGAAGTAAGTAAAAGGAAGAGAGGAAAAGAGATCAGTTGAGAGGGAAAGGATAGTCACCACCCTGGATCCCGCGGCATCCCGTGGGTCCTCTGTTGATTCTCGGCAGTCAGGGGTGGGCGTGCACAGAGTGGGGCAAAACGGCCTCTTTTATAGAGAATTTTTGCAGACTCATGCTGACATGGAGCCGCCAGTCACAGTTCGCACCACTCACAGTCCCGAGGGCGTGACAGGTCCGGTTCCCGCGCCGTAGGATTGGCCCATTGCCAGGCTGTTGCCCAATATCCCGGATGGGTCTCTCCGGAGGGGGTGGAGGGCTGGAGGGCGGAGACGTCACTTGCCCCTAGTCGGCGACTAACTTGTTGCCTCAGAAAATGTCAAGGTCAGGTAGTCCTTTACCCCAGAAGATGGCATCTGAGCACGTGGGATAGGATGGTTTCTGAGACAATGCCGGAAAAAAAAAAGGGGGCAAGGAACAGATCCCCACACCTTGCGTTCCAGCTTGTCCTCAGATATCACAGGGGCTGGGGGCGGCTGAGCTTAGCCTCTGAGTGATGCCCGATTTGACACCTTAAATTCTGGCTGAAATAGGCCAAAGTCGGCACTATCAGTCCGGCTGTGTTCAACAGCTAATATGTTGAACTAACACAGGTCCAGATGCACTAATAGTGCAGGGCCCAGTCACGGTCAATGAACTAACACAGCTCCAGATTATGCCATAAATCTGTGTGCATTCACCGAAATAAAAGCCTTGCGACCAGTTCCCCAATTAAGGTAATTTATTTGAGCAACAGATACAGATTCTTTTAGATTGCCAGTGATGAATACACTGTCTGCAAAGCACGCTTAGGTACCTATGAACATATATATGTTGCAGGATGACTATATAGCACTATTAATATGATTACAAATGCAAGCTTGATTTCGAAGACTTCTGCGGAGTACCTGGTATAACCAAGTGTACGAATCTTGCCCAAAGGTGTCCCTATGTGTGGGGAAGAGAGGTTCAGCCCATCGACTGATCCCAGAAGTCTGTAGTGATGTCTCCCTGACTTCTCAGTGATGGTATCTTTCCCCCCTTGCCTCTTTCTTAAAGGCATTTTATGCTGTTTTCTATGTTTAGGTGGAGCTTGAGTGACTCTAGTCATACATACCTTTATTATCGATTGGTGCAAAATTCTCTCACTTCAATTTTAAAGGTATAGACTAAGAAAAATTCAGAGAGCATGCTCAGGGGCAGAGGGAGGCAGGTAGCTTTTGGGATGGAGGTGTGTTTTGGTATTATAATGAGATTATAATGAGCATCCACAGGACATGATTTCGCCACAATCACTGGCTCAGTGACCAGCGTTCTGCGTGGAATGGGGTATAATTTCTTGTTTGACGATAGCTATGTGATTTATTGGCTACAAGGTACCATGGAGTTCCCGTACCTGTCTCGTTAGCACAGAGCCTGGCTGCGGTTATCTCCACACCGTTCCACCCTCAGTTCTCTCAGAGTTAGCATGCCAAGCTCCCTTGGTGCATGAACATCTAAGAATGCAGATCAGGTTGCCTGGGGAACTGTTATGGTACATGCTGACTATGTCCCACCCTAGACGCTTTCTTAGTTCTATAGGATGTGGATTTAACTTTACTCTCAATAAGTGTGCCTCCAATTATTAGTTTCAATAAGTTGCCCCCGGTAGTTACTCCACAGTACCTCATGGAGATTTAAATTTGAGGGAAAATAACCCATGATTTGAATTGTGCATTATAGGAAGTACTGCAGCAGGAATCATCTAAACCAACAGAGAACGAGCCTCAGAAGAAGCTGGGCAACTGCAGCAGTGACCCAACCTGAGCTGGGTTTGGAATCTGGTAACTCAACACAACATGCCTTTTCTCTCCTGAGCAACCACCATAACAGATGGAAATCAAGTCACGGACTAAATCAACTCAATGGACATTTTACAGGAGTGGCCCATAGACTAAGGGAATGATATCTGTATACATATCAAGGGACGGGAAAAGGGGGGGTGATTAATGAGAATGTATTGGATAGTGTAGGACCTAAGCATGTGTGTGAGCCGACACAGGCAGGACGCAGGAACAGCCACAAGACCACGGATAAAATGCAAAGAGCAAATTTATTCCCGTTACCTCACAAACCGGGGGATCTCCGAAGCAGCACCTGGTGATACCAGACGGTTCAGTTCAGCAATGGTTTAGCAAGAGTAGGCCTCAGAATAGGCTCTAAAAGGCCTGCTCTGTGTTACCTTTACACAGAACAAGCTTTCCTGTCAATAATTTTCCTTTTAGCTAGAATGATAGAGAATAACAATAGGTTCTGAAGCAAACTGTGGAAGACCCTCAGCCTGCAAACAGCTGTGCTTTACTTGGGGAGCATAAGATTTGCTTGGGAACACTGCATCAAGAATAGTTTTTCCTTGCTTCTAAGATAAAGGAGCCGAGACCAGTTCACAGGGCTTTTTGAGGCATGAAAGAAGTAAACATGTGTTGAAGGTCAGTTCTGAACACAGAGCTGAAAACAGGGAATGGTTGTTGATGTTTTGAGCCCAGAATACTGTGGCTCTTCCCAGAATGGGTGATGAGTGCTTAGCGTGTGAATGTTGATGTTATCTTGAACTGCCTAGTCTGGCTCCTGCATTGTAGCAGTTAAATAGGGTAGTAGCATAACAATAAAAAGCCTTAGGCCTTTCGGCTTGAGGCACTTGCATCCTCGATCTCGGAGTCTGTGCCTTCCTTGCCGCCTGCCGCAAATGGCGCCCGAACAAGGTTGAAGATTAACGAAGAAGCGGCGGCGACTCTGATCGAACGATTGTCAGGGGCTAGCACGCGCCAGGACTGGAGAGTCCCCAGGACCTGAGAGTCCCCAGGATCAGAGAATCCCCAGGATCAGAGAATCCCCAGGACCGGAGAGTCCCCAGGACCGGAGAGTCCCCAGGACCAGAGAGTCCCCAGGATTGGAGAATCCTCAGGACCGGAGAGCGAGTCCCCAGGACCGGAGAGTCCCCAGGATCAGTGAGTTCCGCGATCGCAATAAACATGGGACAGGCTAGTTCCCAAGAGCATAAGCTCTACACTGAGGTATTACAGCGTATATTACGCGAACAGGGCTATAAGGTCCAATTAGTGAAATTGGTGCAGTTATTAGTATGGATCAAAGACAACTGTACCTGGTTCCCTGTATCAGGGACTTACGATGCAAAGATCTGGGCGAAAGTGGGAATAGAAATACAAAAACAGAACACGTTGCAGTCTGATATTCTAAAGGATTTAGAAGCAACGTGGAGGGTTGTTTTTACAGCACTCTCTGCACTCCAGCCTGCAGAGGAGTATTTGCAATCTCTGGCATCCACTCCTATTAACACCTTGGTGGATGTGAAGGAGCAACAGGAGCCTGTATATGAAACAGTCTCCGGAGAATCAGACGATCCTTACGATATTGATTTCACAGATTCAGACATACAGTCCAATTTATACCCACCATTAACATCGGTAAAAGAAACGGCTGCAGCCATCCCTGCGGTGCGGGGGGTCTCGCAGCTGGCAGCAGCAGCGGCTACGGCCAGAGCACAGTTAACACCAACAGCTCCTCCGTATCCTGCGTCTGCCGAGCCACCTCTTGGCTTTGCTGAAAAGGTACCAGAGTCTCGTGTAACGAAATACAAAACGCTGGCAGAAAAATGTAGAGAGGAAGCTGCTCATAAAGGAGATTTTGCCATGCTGACAGCGATGCCGGTAATCTATCACCCAAATCATTCTCCTGAGTATCGCTACCTTAGTTATGAAATGATTAAGGAAGTACGGGCTGCGGTGAGAGACTATGGTTTGCACAGTAACTATACTTCAAATTTAGTAACAGTCATTGGGGAATCCTATACCATGACTCCACATGATTGGAAGTCACTTTTACGGATGATTTTAACACCTGCACAGTATTCAGTGTGGCTGGCAGAGTACCAGGAGGCTGTTTCTGCAGACACTTTGGAAAATAGGCAAGAATATTTGGGAATTAATCAGTATGCGACACCAGAGTTACAGGCACGGCTACCTCGGCAGCGTTTACAACAGATCTCTGCATTGGCTTTAAAGTGCTTGAAACGCATTCCGGAGGCAGGGAAACGCCAGCCCTCTTTTGCGGCAGTCAGGCAAGGAGCTCAAGAACCCTATGTTACATTTATTGATCGTTTACAAACAGCATTGAGCAGGCAGATTGATGATGAAAATACAGTAGAAACGCTGTTATTACAATTGGCTTATGAAAATGCAAATGCAGATTGTCAAAGAATTTTGGGCCCTCTAAGAAACTCTTACAGAAGTATAGCAGAATTTATTAAAGCCTACAGTCAAAGACAACAAAAAAAGCTTTTACAAATACATCAACAGCAAAAAGAGGGTCAAGGAGAGCCTCCACCACTTGCTGAATGAGGAGGGTAGTGTAGTGTCAGGGGATGAGGAAAAGGCAGAGGTGCTCAATGCCTTCTTTGCCTCGGTCTTTAATGTCAAGATTGGTTGTCCTCAGGAGACTCGGCCCCCAGAGCCTGAAGTTAGGGACGGGGGGCTGTGTGAACCTCCCATGATCCAGGAGGAGACGGTTAGTGACCTGCTGTGCCAGTTGGACACCCACAAGGCTATGGGCCCAGATGGGATTCACCCCAGAGTAATGAAGAAACTGGCAAATGAACTTGTCAAACCACTCTCGATTATCTACCGGCAGTCCTGGTTAACTAGAGAAGTTCCAGCTGACTGGAAATTAGCAAACGTAACGCCCATCTACAAGAAGGGCCGGAAGGATGATCCAGGGAACTATAGGCCTGTCAGCCTGACCTCGGTGCCAGGCAAGGTGATGGAACAGATCATCCTGAGTGCCATTACACGGCACATGCAGGACAATCGGGGCATCGGGGCCAGCCAACATGGATTCATGAAAGGCAGGTCCTGCTCGACCAACCTGGTCTCCTTCTATGACCAAGTGACCCGCTTAGTAGATGAGGGCAGGGCTGTGGATGCAGTCTATCTAGACTTCAGTAAGGCATTCGACACTGTCTCCCACAGCATCCTCCTGGACAAACTGGCTGCCCGGGGCTTGGATGGGTGGACTCTTCGATGGGTTAAAAACTGGCTGGATGGCCGAGCCCAGAGAGTGGTGGTGAATGGGGCAAAGTCCAACTGGCGGCCGGTCACTAGCGGTGTTCCCCAGGGCTCAGTTCTGGGGCCGGTGCTCTTCAATATCTTTATAGATGATCTAGACGTAGGGATTGAGTGCACCCTCAGCAAATTTGCAGATGACACCAAGCTGGGTGGAAGTGTCGATCTGCTGGAGGGTAGGAAGGCCCTACAGAGGGATCTGGACAGGTTAGATAGATGGGCCGAGACCAACGGCATGAGGTTCAACAAGAACAAGTGCCGGGTCTTACACTTCGGCCACAACAACCCCATGCAGCGCTACAGGCTGGGGGAAGAGTGGTTGGAAAGCGGCCCGGTGGAAAGAGACCTGGGGGTGCTGATCGACAGCCGGCTAAACATGAGCCAGCAGTGTGCCCAGGTGGCCAAGAAGGCCAATGGCATCCTGGCCTCTATTAGGAATAGTGTAGCCAGCCGGTCTAGGGAAGTGATCGTCCCTCTCTACTTGGCACTGGTGAGGCCGCACCTTGAGTACTGTGTTCAGTTCTGGGCCCCGCACTTCAAGAAAGATGTTGAGGTGTTGGAGCGAGTCCAGAGGATGGCGACCAAGCTGGTGAAGGGTCTGGAGGGTCTGACCTACGAGGAATGGCTGAGGGAGCTGGGGTTGTTTAGCCTGGAGAAGAGGAGGCTCCAAGGTGACCTTATTGCAGTCTACAACTACCTGAAGGGAGGTTGTAGTGAAGTGGGAGTTGACCTCTTCTCCCAGGCAACTAGCGATAGGACAAGAGGGCACAGCCTCAAGCTTCGCCAGGGGAGGTTCAGGTTGGACATTAGGAAGCATTTCTTTTCAGAAAGGGTTATTAGACATTGGAATGGGCTGCCCAGGGAGGTGGTGGAGTCACCATCTCTGGATGTGTTTAAGAAAAGACTGGACATGGCACTTAGTGCCATGGTCTAGTTGACAGGGTGGTGTAAGGGCAACGGTTGGACTCGATGATCCCAGAGGTCTCTTCCAACCTGGTTGATTCTGTGATTCTGTGTGATTCTGTGATTCTGAGAACGTGGGTTCCGAAGAGCATAAAGCTACTTTACTTGCAAGTACCTTGGCTCAGCAACTCGTTGTGGGACGAGCAGAAATGAAATGTTTTGAGTGTAATCAAATGGGACATATTAGAAAGAACTGCCCAAAGCTGACAGTAAAGAAAAAAGATGAGCAGAAAGGATCAAACAGACCCAGAACACCCAGAGGATTATGTCCTAAGTGTGAAAAGGGCTATCATTGGAGCAATCAGTGTCGATCAAGGTTTGATAAGGATGGAAACCCCATGCAGGGAAACTGGAGGAGGGGCGCGAGGCCCGGTTCCCCTCAATACAACAGGGTCTGTTGTGCACATGCTCAGTCCGAGAATCCGATAAACGGACAGTCTCAGAACTCGTTGCCAGCACAGCCGGCAGCGCCGGGTTGGATCTGGCCTCAGCCACCGATACAGAATTGAATGATAAAAGGACTAAGATCATAGATACCAATGTATATGGGCCTCTCCCTTCGGGACCGGTAGGATTTATTTTTGGTTGTTCTTCTGTGGGAAAGCAAAATATATTTGTCATACCAGGAGTTATTGATTCAGATTATATGGGCCAAATTAAAATCATGTTATGGACATCAGAACCGCCTTGTTTTTATACCTAAAGGCCAGTGTGTGGCGCAGTTGCTATTGATACCATATACTGTGCCGACGGCTAATCCACATCCACGCGGCACAGGAGGATTTGGCAGTACTAACACACCACAGGTGTTGTGGAATCAAAAGGTAACTAATGATCGGCCTATGCTCACAATAGAAATTGATGGACGGTTATTCACAGGTCTGTTAGATACTGGAGCAGACGTGTCCATCATCAGCAAAAATGACTGGCCGTCAGATTGGCCTCTTAAACAAGTAGCTGCTGCTGTGAATGGAGTAGGAGGGTTGCAAATTCCATTGCAAAGTGCAAGTACTCTGTGTGTGGTGGGCCCTGAAGGAAAAACAGCAACCTTAGTTCCTTTTGTTCTTTCAGTTCCTTTTACATTGTGGGGACGTGATCTTTTAGCTCAGTGGGGAATTGTATTGTCAGCTATGATGGCGCATTTAACCCAAGGGTCACTGATCTCTCACCCCGGCTCAAACTGACTTGGCTAACAACAAAACCGGTTTGGGTAAATCAGTGGCCCCTTAACGGGGAGAAACAAAAACGGGCAGAGGAATTAGTAAATGAACAATTAAGGGCTGGACATATCGTACCCTCAACTAGCCCTTGGAATACCCCTGTATTTGTGATACCAAAGAAATCTGGCAAATGGCGATTATTGCAGGATCTTAGGGCTGTCAATGCAGTAATGCAGCCTATGGGAGCTTTACAGCCAGGTACACCCAGTCCAGCAATGATCCCTTCTGACTGGCAGTTATATATAATTGATTTGAAGGACTGCTTTTTTACTATACCTCTCCATCCTGACGATCAGCCACATTTTGCTTTCTCTGTACCTTTGATTAATAATCAGGCACCTATGAAAAGGTACCAATGGACGGTTCTCCCACAGGGCATGATGAACAGTCCCACAATTTGTCAGTTAGTGGTCTCTGCTGCAATAGAGCCGACTCGAAGTATTTTTAAACAGTCTCTTATTTACCATTATATGGATGACATTCTCATTGCAGCTTTGACACAGACAGAACTGATGAAAACTGTAAATCATCTAAAAGACTCTTTACAACAATTTGGGCTTCATATTTCCCCAGAAAAAATACAAACAGAACCACCCTGGAAGTATTTGGGATGGGTACTGTTTACCAGAACCTTACGGCCACAACAACTTTGTTTGGTAAACACTATCTCTACATTAAATGATTTGCAGCAACTACTAGGGACAATTAATTGGTTTCGTCCTGTGCTGGGTATTTCTACTGAAGAGTTAAGTACCCTGTTTAACACCTTGAAGGGGGATTCAGATTTAACTTCGCCTCAAATCCTTTCTGACAAAGCAAAACAGGAATTGGCATTGGTAATTCAAAAACTTACAACTTCCCAAGCAGGACGTATAATTTTACATTTGCCTCTTCTATTTTTTGTGATTCACACGAAATTCCAGCCTTATGGGCTATTTGCTCAATTGACAGAATCACAGCAATTAGTTACCCTGGAATGGATTTTCTTATCACACACCTTTACAAAAACAATTATGACCCCTTTGGAGATGGTCATTATGGTGATTCAGAAAGGACGGTTCAGGATACAGCAGCTGACAGGCTGAGACCCTGGCATTATTTACCTACCCTTTCATAAGGAAATGCACATTACTCTGATGAGGGACAGCCTTGAATTTCAGGCTGCTCTGGCTGATTATTTGAATGAGATCCATTTGACTTTGCCACAGAATAAAATCTTGCAAGCCTTACCTTCCCTCTGTTTACAACCACAGAGAGTGATGGTGCCTCACCCTATACCAAATGCAAAAATGGTTTTTACAGACGGCTCAGGTAAAACAAAGAAGGCTGTAGTGGCCTGGAAAGAAGAGGCACAATGGCAACACACATCAATTACTGTGGAAGCGTCCACTCAGATTGTTGAATTGTCTGCAATACATTTAGCTCTGACATTGTTTGCAAGCGAACCTATTAATATTGTATCAGATTCACTATATGCTGTTGGCGCTATTAACCGCTTAGAAGCTGCATTTATCAAAGAAATTAGCAATCAAGAGCTGTATAAACTTTTCCTTGCTATTGCAACTCTGCTTCAGCAACGACAGCATCCTTGCTTTATTGTTCATATTCAGTCTCACACTCACTTGCCAGGACCTCTGGTAGAAGGGAATGCGGTAGCTGATAAGTACACTGTTTTGCCCATAACATCCTCCTCCCTTACTCAACGATTTCAACATGCACAATTATCTCACTCCTTTTTCCATCAAAATGCTCGCAGTTTACAGAAAGAATTTGCTCTCACAAAAACGCAGGCTCGCGATATTATTCGGGCATGTAACGATTGTCAACTATATAATACTGCAACTTATCATGATGGTGTAAATGTCAGGGGACTGAAGGCTAATGAAATTTGGCAAACAGATGTTACACATTATCCACCTTTTGGCAGGCAAAAGTATGTTCATGTTACTGTGGATACCTTTTCTGGTTATGTTGTTGCTTCTGCAGCTACAGGGGAACGGACTCAGGATGTTAAGAAACATTGGACAAGGTGCTTTGCACTTATGGGCCTCCCCAAACAAATAAAAACAGACAAGGGACCCGCCTGTGTATCTCAAGCAGCGGCCTTATTCCTACAACAGTGGGGTGTGTCTCACGTTACAGGTATCCCGCACACCCCCACCGGACAAGCCATAATTGAACAGACACATCAAAACTTGAAACACATGTTACAAAAACAAAAAAGGGGGAGTGTAGCCACAACTCCTCAAGAACAATTAGATATGGCTGTGTTCACTTTAAATTTTCTAAATCGGTCATCTTCTCGATTAGATACCACAGCAGTGGAACGACATTTTCAGGGTAAAGTTCCCTTTACACAAAATCCTAAGGTTTGGTATAAAGATCTGCCAGGCCCAACTGATTGGCGTGGACCAGTAGAATTGTTGACATGGGGGAGGGGATATGCTTGTGTTTTACTCCCAACAGGTCCTCGTTGGCTACCTGCGAGATGCGTGAAGCCATACCATGAGCTGGAGAAACCACAACCAGAACCCGGTATCAGAAATGCAGACGCTGAAAGTACGGGGACCACGCAAGCGACGTAGAACTGTAAACCCGACACCAGGCATTACTTGGGGAATGCTGAAATGACTGGATGAGCACGCAAGTAGCATGCTGCGAGGGTTCTTGGGTGGTCTCTGGTGGTCGTGGTCCCCCCATAGTTGTGCTGTCTGCTGTGTGACTTCGCTTCCACGCAAGCGTGGTTAAGGCCTTTCTGTTGACATATGCAGGTGGCTCTGAGGAGAAGATACTGTTTTGGTTCTCACAGCAGTTATCTCTTCTAGAGCGTGTGAATCGAGTAAATTTGGACACTACAGGGATGTTGTTCACAGTCTTGTTTATCTTTGGCCCTTCTTTGTAATTAGTGATGCTACAGCATTATTGTATAGATATCTACGTTTATTCCTTTTTCTATATGTATTTATTGCGTGCCTCTGTATATTACTCTGCTCTACACCCCGCAAGCCAAATGTGCACGTCCAGCTTTGCACTCCCCAGGAGAAGCGGTCTCTTGAGCGAGGGGGTAGAATGTGGGAATATAACGGAAGATTGGCAAGGAGGATTGTAAACACGCTCAAGTCACTTGCACCTGGGGTGTCAAAAAACACGTCTATCATACTAGTAACTGTTGTTTAGTCTTATATGCTGGACAAGTAGAGCATCTACATGCAGATAACATAGGCCTGTGATAAGACTCAAGGGCACCTAATTGTTTATGCCTGAGATTCCTGCCCTGCTGTGAGAAAGATCAAAGCACAGTGGAAAACTACTGCTGGCAAAAAACCCCTAATATACAGGCGAAAGCAGCAGGCCCGGAATCTCTCTCACTCTCTCTCTAGCAGGAACTGAACTCCGCGGTGCCTGCGTCCCTGCTTGTGTGCCTTTGCCCCGGGTGCTGCTTCAGAGATCTCTCAGTTTGCGAGTTCTTCACTTTACCTGGTCTGCAATCAGAGGACTCTGAAAAGCCAAAGCCCACATCATGGCCACCCTTGTCATCGAATAAACAAAAAAGGGGGAAATTGCGGCAGGCAGCAAGGAAGGCACAGACTCTGAGATCGAGGATGCAAGGGCCTGAAGCCGAAAGGCCTAAGGCTTTTTATTGTTATGCTACTACCCTATTTAACTGCTACAATGCAGGAGCCAGACTAGGCAGTTCAAGATAACATCAACATTCACATGCTAAGCACTCATCACCCATTCTGGGAAGAGCCACAGTATTCTGGGCTCAAAACATCAACAACCATTCCCTGTTTTCAGCTCTGTGTTCAGAACTGACCTTCAACACATGTTTACTTCTTTCATGCCTCAAAAAGCCCTGTGAACTGGTCTCGGCTCCTTTATCTTAGAAGCAAGCAAAAACTATTCTCGATGCAGTGTTCCCAAGCAAATCTTATGCTCCCCAAGTAAAGCACAGCTGTTTGCAGGCTGAGGGTCTTCCACATTTCCCCCTTTTTTGTTTATTCGATGACAAGGGTGGTCATGATGTGGGCTTTGGCTTTTCAGAGTCCTCTGATTGCAGACCAGGTCTCTGAAGCAGCACTCAGGGCAAAGGCACACAAGTAGGGACGCAGGCACTGCGGAGTTCAGTTCCTGCTAGAGAGAGAGTGAGAGAGATTCCGGGCTTGCTGCCTTTGCCTGCATATTAGGGATTTCTGGCAGGTGGCAGTTTTCCACTGTGCTTTGATCGTTCTCACAGCAGGGCAGGAATCTCAGGCATAAACAATTAGGTGTCCTTGAGTCTTATCACAGGCCTATGTTATCTGAATGCAGATGCTCTACTTGTCCAGCACACAAGACTAAATGACCATAATGACCATCTCCAAAGGGGTCATAATTGTTTTTGTAAAGGTGTGTGATAAGAAAATCCATTCCAGGGTAACTAATTGCTGTGATTCTGTCAATTGTGCAAATAGCCCATAAGGCTGGAATTTCGTGTGAATCACAAAAAATAGAAGAGGCAAATGTAAAATTATACGTCCTGCTTGGGAAGTTGTAAGTTTTTGAATTACCAATGCCAATTCCTGTTTTGCTTTGTCAGAAAGGATTTGAGGCGAAGTTAAATCTGAATCCCCCTTCAAGGTGTTAAACAGGGTACTTAACTCTTCAGTAGAAATACCCAGCACAGGACGAAACCAATTAATTGTCCCTAGTAGTTGCTGCAAATCATTTAATGTAGAGATAGTGTTTACCAAATGAAGTTGTTGTGGCCGTAAGGTTCTGGTAAACAGTACCCATCCCAAATACTTCCAGGGTGGTTCTGTTTGTATTTTTTCTGGGGAAATATGAAGCCCAAATTGTTGTAAAGAGTCTTTTAGATGATTTACAGTTTTCATCAGTTCTGTCTGTGTCAAAGCTGCAATGAGAATGTCATCCATATAATGGTAAATAAGAGACTGTTTAAAAATACTTCGAGTCGGCTCTATTGCAGCAGAGACCACTAACTGACAAATTGTGGGACTGTTCATCATGCCCTGTGGGAGAACCGTCCATTGGTACCTTTTCATAGGTGCCTGATTATTAATCAAAGGTACAGAGAAAGCAAAATGTGGCTGATCGTCAGGATGGAGAGGTATAGTAAAAAAGCAGTCCTTCAAATCAATTATATATAACTGCCAGTCAGAAGGGATCATTGCTGGACTGGGTGTACCTGGCTGTAAAGCTCCCATAGGCTGCATTACTGCATTGACAGCCCTAAGATCCTGCAATAATCGCCATTTGCCAGATTTCTTTGGTATCACAAATACAGGGGTATTCCAAGGGCTAGTTGAGGGTACGATATGTCCAGCCCTTAATTGTTCATTTACTAATTCCTCTGCCCGTTTTTGTTTCTCCCCGTTAATCACAGAATCACAGAATGTTAGGGATTGGAAGGGACCTCGAAAGATCATCTAGTCCAATCCCCCTGCCGGGGCAGGATTGCCTAGACCATATCACACAGGAACGCGTCCAGGCGGGTTTTGAATGTCTCCAGAGAAGGAGACTCCACAACCTCTCTGGGCAGCCTGTTCCAGTGTTCAGTCACCCTTACAGTAAAGAAGTTTTTCCTCAAATTTAAGTGGAACCTCCTGTGCTCCAGCTTGCACCCATTGCCCCTTGTCCTGTCAAGGGATGTCACTGAGAAGAGCCTGGCTCCATCCTCTTGACACTTGCCCTTTACATATTTATAAACATTAATGAGGTCACCCCTCAGTCTCCTCTAAGCTAAAGAGACACAGCTCCCTCAGCCTCTCCTCATAAGGGAGATGTTCCACTCCCTTAATCATCTTCGTGGCTCTGCGCTGGACTCTCTCTAGCAGTTCCCTGTCCTTCTTGAACTGAGGGGCCCAGAACTGGACACAATACTCCAGATGCGGCCTCACCAGGGCAGAGTAGAGGGGGAGGAGAACCTCTCTCGACCTGCTGACCACACCCCTTCTAATACAGCCCAGGATGCCATTGGCCTTCTTGGCCACAAGGGCACACTGCTGGCTCATGGTCATCCTGTTGTCCACTAGGACCCCCAGGTCCCTTTCCCCTACGCTGGTCTCCAACAGCTCTGTCCCCAACTTGTACTGGTACATGGGGTTGTTCTTGCCCAGATGCAGGACTCTACACTTGCCCTTGTTATATTTCATTAAGATTCTCCCCGCCCAACTCTCCAGCCTGTCCAGGTCTCTCTGAATGGCTGCGCAGCCTTCCGGCATCTCAGCCACTGATTTACCCAAACCGGTTTTGTTGTTAGCCAAGTCAGTTTGAGCCGGGGTGAGAGATCAGTGACCCTTGGGTTAAATGCGCCATCATAGCTGACAATACAATACCCCACTGAGCTAAAAGATTACGTCCCCACAATGTAAAAGGAACTGAAAGAACAAAAGGAACTAAGGTTGCTGTTTTTCCTTCAGGGCCCACCACACACAGAGTACTTGCACTTTGCAATGGAATTTGCAACCCTCCTACTCCATTCACAGCAGCAGCTACTTGTTTAAGAGGCCAATCTGACGGCCAGTCATTTTTGCTGATGATGGACACGTCTGCTCCAGTATCTAACAGACCTGTGAATAACCATCCATCAATTTCTATTGTGAGCATAGGCCGATCATTAGTTACCCTTTGATTCCACAACACCTGTGGTGTGTTAGTACTGCCAAATCCTCCTGTGCCGCGTGGATGTGGATTAGCCGTCGGCACAGTATATGGTATCAATAGCAACTGCGCCACACACTGGCCTTTAGGTATAAAAACAAGGCGGTTCTGATGTCCATAACATGATTTTAATTTGGCCCATATAATCTGAATCAATAACTCCTGGTATGACAAATATATTTTGCTTTCCCACAGAAGAACAACCAAAAATAAATCCTACCGGTCCCGAAGGGAGAGGCCCATATACATTGGTATCTATGATCTTAGTCCTTTTATCATTCAATTCTGTATCGGTGGCTGAGGCCAGATCCAACCCGGCGCTGCCGGCTGTGCTGGCAACGAGTTCTGAGACTGTCCGTTTATCGGATTCTCGGACTGAGCATGTGTACAACAGACCCTGTTGTATTGAGGGGAACCGGGCCTCGCGCCCCTCCTCCAGTTTCCCTGCATGGGGTTTCCATCCTTATCAAACCTTGATCGACACTGATTGCTCCAATGATAGCCCTTTTCACACTTAGGACATAATCCTCTGGGTGTTCTGGGTCTGTTTGATCCTTTCTGCTCATCTTTTTTCTTTACTGTCAGCTTTGGGCAGTTCTTTCTAATATGTCCCATTTGATTACACTCAAAACATTTCATTTCTGCTCGTCCCACAACGAGTTGCTGAGCCAAGGTACTTGCAAGTAAAGTAGCTTTATGCTCTTCAGAACCCACGTTCTGACAGGCTTTAATAAATTCTGCTATACATTTGTAAGAGTTTCTTAGAGGGCCCAAAATTTTTTGACAATCTGCATTTGCATTTTCATAAGCCAATTGTAATAACAGCGTTTCTACTGTATTTTCATCATCAATCTGCCTGCTCAGTGCTGTTTGTAAACGATCAATAAATGTAACATAGGGTTCTTGAGCTCCTTGCCTGACTGCCGCAAAAGAGGGCTGGCGTTTCCCTGCCTCCGGAATGCGTTTCAAGCACTTTAAAGCCAATGCAGAGATCTGTTGTAAACGCTGCCGAGGTAGCCGTGCCTGTAACTCTGGTGTCGCATACTGATTAATTCCCAAATATTCTTGCCTATTTTCCAAAGTGTCTGCAGAAACAGCCTCCTGGTACTCTGCCAGCCACACTGAATACTGTGCAGGTGTTAAAATCATCCGTAAAAGTGACTTCCAATCATGTGGAGTCATAGTATAGGATTCCCCAATGACTGTTACTAAATTTGAAGTATAGTTACTGTGCAAACCATAGTCTCTCACCGCAGCCCGTATTCCTTAATCATTTCATAACTAAGGTAGTGATACTCAGGAGAATGATTTGGGCGATAGATTACCGGCATCGCTGTCAGCATGGCAAAATCTCCTTTACGAGCAGCTTCCTCTCTACATTTTTCTGCCAGCGTTTTGTATTTATTTCGTTACACGAGACTCTGGTACCTTTTCAGCAAAGCCAAGAGGTGGCTCGGCAGACGCAGGATGCGGAGGAGCTGTTGGTGTTAACTGTGCTCTGGCCGTAGCCGCTGCCGCTGCTGCTGCCAGCTGCGAGACCCCCCGCACTGAAGGGATGGCTGCAGCCGTTTCTTTTACCGATGTTAATGGTGGGTATAAATTGGACTGTATGTCTGAATCTGTGAAATCAAGATCGTAAGGATCGTCTGATTCTCCGGAGACTGTTTCATATACAGGCTCCTGTTGCTCCTTCACATCCACCAAGGTGTTAATAGGAGTGGATGCCAGAGATTGCAAATACTCCTCTGCAGGCTGGAGTGCAGAGACTGCTGTAAAAACAACCCTCCACGTTGCTTCTAAATCCTTTAGAATATCAGACTGCAACGTGTTCCGTTTTTGTATTTGTACCCCCACTTTCGCCCAAATCTTTGCATCGTAAGTCCCTGATACAGGGAACCAGGTACAGTTGTGTTTGATCCACACTAATAACTGCACCAATTTCACTAACTGGACCTTATAGCCCTGTTCGCGTAATATACGCTGTAATACCTCAGTGTAGAGCTTATGCTCTTGGGAACTAGCCTGTCCCATGTTTATTGCGATCGTGGAACTCACTGATTCTGGGGACTCTCCGGTCCTGGGGACTCTCCGGCCCTGTGAACTGGTCTCGGCTCCTTTATCTTAGAAGCAAGCAAAAACTATTCTCAGTGCAGTGTTCCCAAGCAAATCTTATGCTCCCCAAGTAAAGCACAGCTGTTTGCAGGCTGAGGGTCTTCCAGAGGAAATGTGGAAGTTCACAGGGCTTTTTGAGGCATGAAAGAAGTAAACATGTGTTGAAGGTCAGTTCTGAACACAGAGCTGAATACAGGGAATGGTTGTTGATGTTTTGAGCCCAGGACACTGTGGCTCTTTCCCAGGATGGGTGATGAGTGCTTAGCATGTGAGTGTTGATGTTATCTTGAACTGCCTAGTCTGGCTCCTGCATTGTAGCAGTTAAATAGGGTAGTAGCATAACAATAAAAAGCCTTAGGCCTTTCAGCTTCAGGCCCTTGCATCCTCGATCTCAGAGTCTGTGCCTTCCTTGCCGCCCGCCGCAGCAAACTACATGTTTTGTAGATAGTTTGTTTATGGGATTGATAACAAGGTTCTAGTAGACAATGATTCATGCTGTTTACGCTTAGTCTTAGAAAAACAAAGGTCTCTGATAATTATAAAAGGGCCAAAAGACAAAACAAAACTGTAGAGAACAACTTCGTGATGTCTAAATTAACTTGATTCATAAACTCTTGTGTCAGAGGAGAGATAAGTTCAAAACGATATCTTCTTCTTGAGAACACATGTACTTGTAAACAAGAAGGCCTCGACCACGCTTGCGCACAAGCACGATTAAAGGGGGATTGCGACCACCAGCCACCCCCAGAGACCACCCAAGACCCCTTCCCCAATTTAGTACGCATGCGTAAAGACATTATGTAATGCATTACCTAACGTAAGTTTTTTTTTGGAATGGGTGGGCTTTTCTTGGAATTATGTATATAAGGAGCAAGCTTTTGTTCTTAGGTGTGAATGCTAGGAGGAGAGATCCCCCATGCACCCAGCGCTGCAATAAACCAATGTCGGCTTTCTAAACTATCATTTGGTTTAGAGAGGGTTTTTTTGGTTACTATTTTCCGGTAACATCAGGGCAAAGGCACGCAAGTGATTCTGTGATTCTGTGACAAGAGGACACAGCCTCAGGCTTCGCCAGGGGAGGTTCAGGTTGGACATTAGGAAGAATTTCTTTTCAGAAAGGGTCATTAGACATTGGAATGGGCTGCCCAGGGAAGTGGTGGAGTCACCGTCTCTAGATGTGTTTAAAAAAAGACTGGACATGGCACTTAGTGCCATGGTCTAGTGGACAGGGTGGTGTCAGGGCAATGGTTGGACTCGATGATCCCAGAGGTCTCTTCCAACCTGGTTGATTTTGTGATTTGTGTGATTTGTGATTTTGTGAAGTGGGGACGCAGGCACCGCGGAGCTCGGTTCCTGCTCGAGAGAGAGCAAGAGGTTCTGGGCCTGCTGCTTTCGCCTGTATATTAGGGGTTTCTTGCAGGCGGCAGTTTTCCACTGTCCTTTGATCTTTCTCACAGCAGGGCAGGAATCTCAGGCATGAACAATTAGGTGCCCCTGAGTCTTATCACAGGCCTATGTTATCTGAATGCAGATGTTCTACTTGTCCAGCACACAAGACTAAACAAAGTTACTAGTATGATATATGTGTTTTTCAACACCCCAGGTGCGAGTCACTTGAGCGTGTTTACAATCCTCCTCGCCCATCTTCCGTTATATTCCCACAGCATGACACAAATGGTATGAAAGTGGCAGCGGTGGCAGCAGCGACAGCAGCAGCAGCGACGACAGCGACTGAGGTGAGTGCGGGGCGAGGGTGAGATCGGGCTGTACCGGGCAGTTTCCGTACCCAGGGTCCCCCGAGTAGCAGCCCCGAGTCCCGTCTGGACCCGGAAGTTCCCGGCAACGAATCAGGTGAGGAGGGGGCGTAGCACCACCCACCGTTGATCAGGTGATAAGAAGCCTCCAGGAGGGCAGTGAGTCACTGCCCAGAGGGTACAGGGCGAGCAAACAGTGATTGTGTGTGTCCGGGGGGGGGGGGGCCCACAGCCATTTGCAGCTCATTGGGGAGGGCGCTGATTCTCTCCCAGTGCACAAGGTGAGTGGGATCGCTCTAAGAGACCCAGATTGCGGTGAACAGGGGCGGGCAAACAGGGGCGTGGCACAGTAGTTCACACGGGGCAGTTCGCACGAGCAGGGCAGGGGAGGAAGGCGCCAAGGAGATGTGAACCAGGTGTGTCACCAGGAGGTATTTACCAGCTCAGTGAAAGAACAATGGTCTCCACCTGGCGGAAGAAGACCAAAATGGATGTGGGAACCCAGACAGAGCTCCCACGGAAGGAGGCAATGTTGCAGGTCGCAGGCTGCAGGGAATGCCGCAGCGTCTCCCTGTCAACAGGGGGCTGTGTGCGCTGTGAGCAGGTAGATGATCTGCTCGGCCGATCGGCACAGCTGCAAGTCCGGGTTGAAAGGCTTCAAGCCGAAGTAGAAAGGCTTAGGAGCATTAGGGAGGCTGAAATGGAGATAGACTGGTGGAGCCAGGCTCTGCCCTCCCTGCAACAAAAATGGGAGCACCTGCCAGAGAGCTCCCAGGATCGAGGGACCCCTGTACTCTGCCCCACTCAGGTAGAAAACAGTAACCTAAATGAAAGGAGTGAGTGGAGGTAAGTTTATGGTCGTGGCAAAAGGCGAGTGCCCTCCTTGCCTACCTCGCCTCCCCAGGTGCCTCTGAGAAATAGATATGAGGCCCTGGTAGAATGCAGCCAGTCCAATGGGGATGTGGTAGAGAGGCAACCTATATCAGAGGTCTCACCACAGTCAGAAAAACCTGACAGGCATATAGCAACCTCCTCCACAAGGAAGAAGAGAAGAGTTTTAGTTGTTGGAGACTCGCTCCTAAAGGGAACTGAGGGCCCAATATGCAGAGCTGACCCTCATCACAGGGAGGTCTGCAGTCTACCTGGAGCCCGAATCAGGGATATCACCAGGAAACTCCCCAACCTGGTGCAGTTGACAGACTACTACCCGCTGCTGATCTTCCAGACAGGTGGGGAAGAAGCTGCATCCCGTAGTCTGAGGGGGATGAAGACAGACTTCAAGGCCTTAGGACAGCTGGTGAAAGAGTCTGGGACACAAGTTATTTTCTCCTCCCTCCTTCCATTTTCGGGTGATGATGTGGGATGGAATAGTAGGTTTGTCTCCATAAATGCCTGGCTACGAGACTGGTGCTACAGGCAGGGCTTTGGATTCTTTGATAATGGCTGGTTTTATAAGACACCAGACCTGACAGTAATACATGGGAAAGGCTTATGTCATAGGGGCAAAAGGGTTCTGGGACAGGAATTAGCAGGGCTCATTCGGAGAGCTTTAAACTAGATTCGAAGGGGGATGGGGTAGTAGCTGGGCTTGCACCACTGGGGCAACGCTCTAGTGTTGAGGTAGACCAGGAGGCCTCCCATCCCCCTGGGGTGAAATCGGTGTGCTCAGCTCGCTCCCTGAAATGCCTGTACACCAATGCACGCAGCATGGGGAATAAACAGGAGGAGTTAGAAGTCCGTGTTCGGTCGGGGGGTTATGATCTAGTGGCAATTACAGAGACTTGGTGGGACACCTCTCATGACTGGAATGTGGTCATGGATGGCTATGTCCTGTTCAGGAAAGACAGGCCACTAAGGAGAGGTGGTGGAGTTGCTCTTTATGTGAGTGAGCAGCTAGAATGTATTGAGTTCTGTCCAGGGGCGGATCAGGAGCGAGTTGAGAGTTTGTGGGTGCGAATTAAGGGGCAGGCTGGCATAGGTGATACTGTTGTGGGTGTCTATTACAGGCCACCAGATCAGGATGAGGAGGGTGATGAGGCCTTCTACAGGCAGTTGAGAGCAGTCTCGCAATTACAGGGCCTGGTTGTCATGGGGGATTTCAACTACCCTGATATTTGCTGGGAGGCCTACTCAGCCAGCCATCCCCAGTCCAGGAGGTTCTTCCAGAGCATTGATGATAACTTTCTGATGCAAATGGTGGATGAGCCAACTAGGAGAGGAGCGCTGCTGGATCTTACTCTCACTAACAAGGAGGGTCTGGTTGAAGCGGTGAAGGCTGAGGGCAGCCTTGGTTGTAGTGACCATGAGATGGTAGAGTTCAGGATCTCATGTGGCAGGAACAGAATAGCTAGCAAAATCACAACCCTGGACTTCAGGAGGGCCAACTTTGGCCTTTTCAAGCAATTGCTAGGGGAAATCCCATGGGACAGGGTACTAGAAGGTAAGGGGGCCCAAGATAGTTGGTTAGCATTCAAGGACTGCTTCTTCCGAGCTCAAGATCAGAGCATCCCAGCAAGTAGGAAGTCAAGAAAGGGTAGCAGGAGACCTGCCTGGTTAAACAGGGAACTGCTGGGCAAACTCAAGTGGAAGAAGAGAGTGTACAGATCATGGAAGGAGGGGCTGGCCACTTGGGAGGAATATAAGTCTGTTGTCAGAGGATGTAGGGAGGCAACTAGGAAAGCTAAGGCCTCCTTGGAATTAAACCTTGCAAGAGAGGTCAAGGACAACAGAAAGGGCTTCTTCAAATACATTGCAGGTAAAACCAACACTAGAGGCAATGTAGGCCCACTGATGAATGAGATGGGGGCCCTGGAGACAGAGGATAAAAAGAAGGCGGAGTTACTGAATGCCTTCTTTGCCTCTGTCTATACTACTGGAGGCTGTCCTGAGGAGCCCCGGACCCATGAGGCCCCAGTGGAAGTCAGGATAGAGGAGGAGTCTGTCTTGGTTGATGAGGGCTGGGTCAGGGACCAATTAAGCAACCTGGATG
Source organism: Nyctibius grandis (assembly GCF_013368605.1). NCBI lineage: Eukaryota > Metazoa > Chordata > Aves > Nyctibiiformes > Nyctibiidae > Nyctibius > Nyctibius grandis. The sequence continues at coordinate 24,434,330 of NC_090694.1, forward strand.
TCCATAAATCCATGGGCCCTGATGGGATGCACCCGCGGGTGCTGAGGGAGCTGGCGGAAGTCATTGCTAGGCCACTCTCCATCATCTTTGCTAAGTCGTGGGCAACGGGAGAGGTGCCTGAGGACTGGAGGAAAGCGAATGCCACTCCAGTCTTCAAAAAGGGCAGGAAGGAGGACCCGGGTAACTATAGACCGGTCAGCCTCACCTCCATCCCTGGAAAGGTAATGGAACAACTTGTTCTTGGTGCTGTCTCTAGGCACATCAAGGATAGGGGGATCATTAGGGGCAGTCAACATGGCTTCACCAAGGGGAAGTCATGCTTAACCAACTTGATAGCCTTTTATGAGGACATAACCCGGTGGATAGATGATGGTAAAGCTGTGGATGTGGTCTATCTTGATTTCAGTAAAGCATTTGACACAGTCTCCCACAGCATCCTTGCAGCTAAACTGGGGAAGTGTGGTCTGGATGGTCGGGTAGTGAGGTGGATTGTGAACTGGCTGAAGGAAAGAAGCCAGAGAGTGGTGGTCAATGGGACTGAGTCTAGTCAGAGGCCTGTGTCTAGTGGAGTCCCTCAAGGGTCGGTACTGGGACCAGTACTATTCAATATATTCATTAATGACTTGGATGAGGGAATAGAGTGCACTGTCAGCAAGTTCGCTGATGACACAAAACTGGGAGGAGTGGCTGATGTGCCGGAAGGCTGCGCAGCCATTCAGAGAGACCTAGACAGGCTGGAGAGTTGGGCGGGGAGAAACTTAATGAAATATAACAAGGGCAAGTGTAGAGTCCTGCATCTGGGCAAGAACAACCCCATGTACCAGTACAAGTTGGGGACAGAGCTGTTGGAGACCAGCGTAGGGGAAAGGGACCTGGGGGTCCTAGTGGACAACAGGATGACCATGAGCCAGCAGTGTGCCCTTGTGGCCAAGAAGGCCAATGGCATCCTGGGGTGTATTAGAAGGGGTGTGGTCAGCAGGTCGAGAGAGGTTCTCCTCCCCCTCTACTCTGCCCTGGTGAGGCCGCATCTGGAATATTGTGTCCAGTTCTGGGCCCCTCAGTTCAAGAAGGACAGGGAACTGCTAGAGAGAGGCCAGCGCAGAGCCACAAAGATGATTAAGGGAGTGGAACATCTCCCTTATGAGGAGGGGCTGAGGGAGCTGGGTCTCTTTAGCTTGGAGAAGAGGAGACTGAGGGGTGACCTCATTAATGTTTATAAATATGTAAAGGGCAAGTGTCATGAGGATGGAGCCAGGCTCTTCTCAGTGACATCCCTTGACAGGACAAGGGGCAATGGGTGCAAGCTGGAACACAGGAGGTTCCGCATAAATATGAGGAAAAACTTCTTAACGGTGAGGGTAACTGAACACTGGAACAGGCTGCCCAGAGAGGTTGTGGAGTCTCCTTCTCTGGAGACGTTCAAAACCCGCCTGGACGCGTTCCTGTGTGATATGGTGTAGGTAATCCTGCTCCAGCAGGGGGATTGGACTAGATGATCTTTCGAGGTCCCTTCCAATCCCTAACATTCTGTGATTCTGTGATTCTGTAGTGGAGAATGTACTGGGTCTGGCTGGAATGAAATTATTTTTTTTAATAGCAGCCCATATGGTTCTGTGTTCACTGATTTGTGACCAAAACAGTGTTGATAACAGTCTAATGTTTTAGTTATTGCTCAACAGTGTTTGCACAGCATCAAGGCTTTCGCTGTTTCTCACTCTGCCCTCACAGCGAGTAGATTGGGGATGTGCAAGAAGTTGGGAGGGGACACAACCAGACAAATGGCCCAAACTGACCAAAAGAGAGCCCATGCCATTTAACGTTATGCTCAGCAATAAAACAGAGGGGAGGGGGAGTTTAGATAGGTAGCCAGTTTTTGCTCAATTAACCTCACTTTTATCCCCCTCTTCATTCCTGCCTTCTGTTGATAAAGATTTTGGCTTCCAATTACTGAAGCTGCTTCCCCTAATTTTTCTTTCCAAAGTACTTCTATAGTAACCTTCTCAGAACATTTGTTCTGTTGGTTTCCCACTGTCAGGGCCCTGAGTACAGCAACAGGCCTTAATTGCCCTGAGCAGCCTCACCTAGGACTCCCACCCAGGGACCCTCTGCCCATGGGCCCAGGAGCTCCATTTCAGCTCTGGCCTGGACCCCTAGTCCTTGCCTGAGTTGTGCTGCAGGTAGGCCTATGTCCACCACTGTCGCCTGCTGTCCTGACAGGGCTTCCTGGATGGACCCTGGGCCTGATGTCAGTCACCTCGCCTTGTCTGGTGATTGCTCAACTGGGGGTGGGGGGCTGGGGGTGCTGTTACTGTCACCACCCCTGCCCTGCTTGGGTCCTGTGGGACTGTGCCCTGCCAGTAAGGGTACTGCCCTGCTTATGCTGGGGTCACCCTCGTCTCCGTCCCCCCTTCTCTTAGGGAGCAGCAAAATTAGGGCTGCTCCACAACAGAAAGAGAAAATGGGAGAGAAGAGAACCTATGTCAACAATGGGAATGACAAAGGTAAAAAATGCTTAATTCAAGGAAGGAAGGACAGTCTGCATTTTGTTGCTTTTACAAAAGTTATCAGGCACATCTCTCATCTAAATAGGCATTGCTACCACCCTTTGTAAATGTTTTCCTGCTTGTGTGAAGTCATTTAGCTCTCAGTGAACTTGTACATCTTCCTTTAACTCAATGTGGTAGTACTAAGAAAATTTCAACTCCCAGTACCCCCATGTTCTCTCTTCTGGATCCTTGAAGAGTGACCTAGTGTAGAAATTGAGGCTTTATTTTTTCAAAGAGTCTGCCCTGAAAGGATAGATGTTCATCTCCCTTTCCAAGGCTTTCAATTTCATTTAAATTTAATAGAGTTTAACTAATTCAACCTATGCTTGCCCTACTGTAATCCACACTTCCTAGCCATTTTGCTTTTGTTGGGAGGTGAAACTTATTCTCTCATAGCATTTTTTAAATCGATAGAAATATTACTGCCTGGCTCAGATGAGATCTAAATCTGCCCTCTTTCAGTTTAAAACCATTACCCCTCATCCTATCACTACACTCCCTGATAAAGAGTCCCTCCCCATCTTTCCTGTAGGCCCCCTTTAAGTACTGGAAGGCTGCTAGAAGGTCTCCCCAGAGCCTTCTCTTCTCCAGGCTGAACAACCCCAACTCTCTCAGCCTTTCCTCATATGGGAGGTGCTCCAGCCCCCTGATCATCTTTGTGGCCCTCCTCTGGACCATGTCTTTCTTATTCTGGGGGCCCCAGAGCTGGACGCAGTACTCCAGGTGGGGTCCCACCAGAGCGGAGTAGAGGGGCAGAGTCACCTCCCTCGACCTGCTGGCCACGCTTCTTTTGATGCAGCCCAGGATGCAATTGGCTTTCTGGGCTGCGAGCACATGTTGCCAGCTCATGTCCAGATTTTCATCTACCAGCACCCCCAAGTCCTTCTCCTCAGGGTTGCTCTCAATCCCTTCATCCCCCAGCCTGTATTGATACTGGGGGGTGCCCTGACCCAGGTGCAGGACCTTACACTTGGCCTTGTTGAATCTCATGAGGTTCACATGGGCCCACCTTTCTAGCCAGTCACAGTCCCTCTGGATGGCATCCCTTCCCTCTAGAGTATCAACCACACCACTCAGCTTGGTGTCATCTGCAAACTTGCTGAGGGTGCACTCAATCCCACTGTCCATGTTGCCGACAAATATGTTAAATAATACTGGTCCCAATATGGGCCCCTGAGGGACACCATTTGTCACTGATCTCCACCCAGACATTGAGCCGTTGACCATAACTCTTTGAGTGCAACCATCCAGCCAATTCCTTATCCACCAAGTGGTCCACTCATCAAATCCATGTCTCTCCATTTTAGAGACAAGTATGTTGTGCGGGACAGTGTCAAATGCTTTGCACAAGTCCAGGTAGATGATGTCAGTTGCTCTTCCCTTATCCACGAATGCTGTAACCCCGTCGTAGAAGGCCACCAAATTTGTCAGGCACGATTTGCCCTTAGTGAAGCCATGTTGGCTGTCACCAACCATCTCCTTATTTTCCATGTGCCTTATCATAGTTTCCAGGAGGATCTGCTCCATGATCTTGCCAGGCACAGAGGTGAGGCTGACTGACCTGTAGTTCCCAGGGTCTTCCTTTTTTTTCCTTTTTAAAAATGGGGGTTATGTTTCCCCTTCTCCAGTCAGTGGAGACTTCACCGGACTGCCATGACTTCTCAAAAATTATGGATAGTGGCTTAGCAACTACTTCTGCCAGTTCCCTCAGGACCCGTGGATGCATCTCATCAGGTCCCATGGACATGTGCACCTTCAGGTTCCTTAGATAGTCTCGAACCTGATCTTTTCCTACGGTGGTGTGGTGGGTTGACCCTGGCTGGACGCCAGGTGCCCACCGAAGTCGCTCTATCACTCCCCTCCTCAGCTGGACAGGGGAGAGAAAATATAATGAAAGGCTCGTGAGTCGAGATAAGGACGAGGAGAGATCACTCACCAATTACCGTCATGGGCAAAACATACTTGACTTGGGGAAATTAGCTTAATTTTTTACCAATCAAATCAGAGTAGGGTAATGAGAAATAAAACCAAACCTTAAAAACACCTTCCCCCCAAGTGTTTCCTGATGTTCAGATGGAATCTCCTGTGTTTCAGTTTCTGCCCATTGCCTCTTGTCCTGTCACTGGGCACTGCTGAAAAGAGCCTGGCTCCATCTTCTTTACACCCTCCCTTCAGATACTTATATACATTGATGAGATCCCTCCTGAGCCTTCTCTTCTCTAGGCTAAACAACCCCAACTCTCTCAACCTTTCCTCATACGAGAGATGCTCTAGTCCCTTAATTGTCCTTGTAGCCCTTTGCTGGACTCTCTCCAGTATGTCCATGTCTCTCTTGTACAGGGAAGCCCAGAACTGGACATGGCACTCCATGTGTGGCCTCGTCAGTGCTGAGTAGAGTGGAAGTAGAGAGTAGAGAGTCACCATAATAACCCAGCCAGCCAGAAAGGGGCCTTGTCAGGCAAGGCCCAGTCCCACAGTACCTGAACAAGGTAAGCAGGGAAGGTCCAGAGATGGTAGCTAGGTTCAGCCAGAAGTCCAGATCATCAGGCAAGTTCATGATGATAAGGCAGATTTGAGGTCAAGCCAGGAAGTCGGCTTGCAGCTCAGGGTCTGGATAGGCACAACTAGAGACAAGTACTCTATTGTGGACTCACCCTGGCTGGCAGCTAAGCCCACCCAGCAGCTGCTCACTCCCACCCCCAGTGGGACAGGGGAAAGAGAATAGGAAGAGCAAAACTGAGAAAACTCATGAGTTGAGATAAAAATAGTTTAATAGGAAAAGGAAAAGAAGAAGAAAGAAAACCAAACCAAACCAAGTTATTCAAAGACAATCACTCACCACCTCCCATGAATAGACCAATGCCCAGCCAGTCCCTGAGCAAAAACTGGCTACCTACCTAAAACCTCTTGCCCACCCCCAGCCTACTGGACTTTGGGTGGTGAGGGGGGGTTGGAGAGACAGCCTTGATGCTGTGGGAGCACTGCTCAGCAGTAGCCAAAACATTGGTGTGTTATCAACACCCTTCTAGCTACAAATACAAAGCACAGCACTATGAGGGCTGCTATGGGGAAAGTTAACTCCATCCCAGCCAGACCCAATACAATACTGCAGAGTAAGAGAAACCCTTACACCTTTCTTCACCCCAAGTAAATCATTGTTCTCTTCACCAGAAGTGAAGCAATCCATACAGTTTTAATCCCCCAAATCACTTACACCAGTCAATAAATCTCTTCAGTCTAACATAGATATTCACACAGTTGACTGAGTCTCAGAATTCCAAGATTACTCTAATCTTGGTGGGGGAAGTCAAATCAGTCAATTAGCACCTAAAGATAGCATATAAGATGTTCTCAAAGGACTCATGCTCACAGCTTTTCATGGGTGACAGCTTTAGTTCCTTTAACAGATCTGATTGATGACAACCACACAAAATAGGATTTTGAAGTCTGGCATTTTTAATTTCTTAAATTCAGTAGCTCTTTTTATTTTGATTTGGTTTTGAATGCCAGTTTCTCCAGTATGTTGCCTGAATAGATGTTTCATAGGTTGGTTCACAGTCTGATCTTGATAGGATTGAAAAAAGGCCCCATTTAAGCACAATATGCATACTATCCACTAAGGATTTAAAAAAAAAAAAAACCACAACAAACCAAACAACACACCTCTAATGTAGCTTCGTTTCTCACTTCTCTATATCATTCAAAGGTTAAAAATTCTTTCCAACAATCAAGGATTTTATTTAATCAGATTTCTATTCCAAAGACAAACTCGGGTTTTTTAATTCAAGATATTCCAGCTGACTATTTATTTAAATAGTGGCAGCCAAGTGGTATGCCACAATTGATATTGCTAATGCGTTTTTCTTAATCCCAGGGTCATGGGTTCGAGCCCCACGTTGGGCATCAAAAAAGGACTGTCATGGTGTAACCCCAGCTGACAACAAAGCACCACACAGCTGCTCGTTCATTTCCCCACGGTGGGATGGGGGTGAGAATCGGAAGAGTAAACGTGAGAAAACTCGTGGGTTGAGATAAAGACAGTTTAATAGGGAAAGCAAAAGCCACACACGCAAGCAAAGCAAAATAAGGAATTCATTCACTACTTCCCATCAGAAAGCAGCTGTTCAGCCATCTCCAGGAAAGCAGGGGTCCATCACGCATAACGGTTACTTGGGAAGACAAACGCCATAGCTCTGAATGTCCCCCCCTTCCTTCTTCTGCCCCCAGCTTTATATGCTGAGCATGACATCATATGGTCTGGAATATCCCTTTGGTCAGTTGGGGTCAGCTGTCCCAGCAGTGAGCAGTGTCCCCTCCCAACTTCTTGTGCACCCCCATCCTACTCGCTGGTGGGGTGGTGTCCTAGTTTGGACTAGAACAGAACTAATTCTCCTTTCTGTGATTTTTCCTTTCAGTTAAGTTTCTTCTAAGTAACTGCACTTTCTGAAGCTAACTACATGTTTTTCAGACAGTGTCCACTTCTAGGATTGATAATGCTTGAAGTTTATAGTTATTGCTAAGGTAATGGTAGGGATGTTATGCAGAAAGGCTCTTGCTTATACTTATTCCTATAGAAACCAAGGTCACTGCTAAGTTTCTTATGGTCCACAAGTGAAAGGCCATAAGAGTCACACTTGCGGGAAGAAGTGGACAGGACAGGTGACCCAAAATTGACCAATGAAGTATTCCATCCCATACGCGTCATTCTCAGTTTAAATCTGAGGGATCATGAGGGTCACTCCCTTTTCTTCTATGGCCGATGTCCGAAGAAGACTCTGTCCATTTTTCTCCTGCCTTCGATCCCAATCCCTGCATTCCTGAATCCAGTTCCTGTGTGTTGCTGAGTCCAGTCTGGGACTTCCCGGAGCCTGCCCTGCAGTGCCGGTGGTGATGTGATCATCATTGAGGGAGCTCAATAGTGGTTTTGTATATATTTGTATACATTTAATTATTTCTATTATTATTATACTCTTTTTCATTGTTATTGTTTATTAAAACTGTTTTAACTTTCCAACCCATAAGTGTGTCTCCCTTTTCTCTTTTCCTTCCCCTTCTGGGGGAAGGAAAGGGTTAATAGAGAGCATCTGCTGTCCATTTAATAGCCAACCCAGCTTTAAACCTTGACAGAAGTATTGGTGCCCAACGTGGGGCATGAGAGGGGCTCTGACAGGTTACCTGAATAGTTCTAATCCCAGCTCCAGCGGGAGGAGATCCAGGTAGTTCAGTCAAGAGAGTATCAGATTTCTTCCTTTGAGGGTCTCGAGGGGTTGGAAATTAAAACAGACAGCTCACATCATGTCGCTTTTGAGCAAAGTGTTACATCCTCTGTTTTTAGAGCTTTGTTCAGAGTTGAGTGTTGTAATGCTGCCTTGCCTACCGTATGCGCTGTGTTACTGCTTAATTATTGATAGTGTTTATATGCAGTTTATCAGTTCTGGGCGCTGGTCAAAATGCATCGTTTTGCTATGGGGTTTGATACTGATCTATGCTGTGATAAACTGGGCCATTACCACTCCTATCTTTTATCTCTATGACACAATCATGGGCAGTTTTAACCGCGAATCAGTGGCAGCGACTTCATCTGAGCACTCTGGGCGCCATCTAGTGGACTTTGTTAATAATTACACTTTCGGTTTTACTTTGGGAAATTCTTCCCTTTTCTGCCAAGCTGATTCCGCTAGATTTTGAGAATTTCGGATATGGTTGGGGCTATCTAAATGGCATGCTCCTATTATCGTTTTTCCTGAATGTGTTTCAGGTATGGTATAAAATTAAATATCGGTGCAGGTGTAGGTGTTACGTAGCCATCTCAGCTCCTACAACATGTGCCGCCGCGGCAACATGCACCGCAGCTACTGTAACCCCTCCGACGGCCACTGCATCTACTCAAACCCTGGCAACACGCACTGCAGCTGCTGCAGTCCCCAGGATGGCCACTACATCTACTCAAACCCTGAAAACATGCACTGCAGCTGCTGCAGTCCCCAGGATGGCCACTACACCTACTCAAACCCTGGCAACATGCACCGCAGCCTCTGCAGCCCACAAGACGGCCACTGCAACTACTCAAACCTTGACAAATGCACTGCAGCCCCCACGACAGCCACTGCATCTACTCAAACGCCGACAATGGACACTGCAGCCACTCCAACTCTGATAACAGGCACTGTAGTTACTTCAACCTCGACGATGGGCACCGCAGCTACACCAACCCCAGTGTCTGCCACGGTGATTCTACCCCCATCTGCTACTGGTGCTCAGTGCAAATGCAGGTACTCTATGGCTACTACAACCCCGTTGGGAAGCACCGCAGACGGACCAGAGAACCAATCTGTGCCAGCACCAATCGCCCCTGTAATCAGGAAGAAATACCAAAGGAAATCAGCTCACGTAGGGAAGGCAGGCAAGAATGGAAATGAGGATCCTTCTCAAGCAGGGCCATCACAGAGGGAAGAGTCAAAAGCAGAGGTAACTGTCCACTCCTTATACCCAAAGGAGTTGTGAAATATGAGAAAAGATTTTAGCCGTCATGAAGGTGAGCCACTTATTACCTGGTTGCTCTGATGCTGGGATAATGGGGCTGATAGCATGGACTTGGAGGGTAGAGAAGCCAAACAGTTGGGATCCCTGGCCAGAGACAGGGGCATTGATAAGGCACTTGGGAAGAAGGCAAACATTCTCAGACTCGGGAGGTGACTTTTGTCAGCCATAAAGAGCAGGTATCCTGTGGGGTTCCCACGGGACAATGGTGGGAACGAGCTACTGAACGAGCTATGTCCAGGCATGTCCAGGGGGTGGTAATGGGGTGGTGATGAACTAGCCAATCATAATACAGAGCAAGGGCCTTGGCTATGAGACCAACAAGATATGGGGGAAGTTGAGGACCTTGGCTATGAGAAAAATAAGATATAGGGAAGTTGAAAAATAAGAAAGAATGCTGCACCTGCAAGATATAACTTTTTCGCATAAGCCAATCAGAACTAATATAGAGGCGTGTGAACAAAGCATATTAACCAATCATAATAGAAATGACATGTACACAGAGCGTGTACAAAAATAGAATAGTATAAATGTACCCTCAATAGAATAGTATAAATGTACCCTCAGATACGTAAATAAACAAGATCTGCTTAACGATCATATTGGTCTGCGTGCATTTACTCTGTGCCCTCTCAAGATAATGGAAACAAGTGGCGCCTGAACAGGGACCTGACCCCGGACCAGGGGCCCTTCGGCTGGAGACTGCGGAGAAGCAGCGGACAACGGACCGAAAGGGAAGGGTGAGAGGAAGCCAGCTGTAGAGTGCTGCCCTGGCACTGGATTTTCGCACCAGGAAAAAGAAATGGATGCGGTTCGCACCGGGAAACGGATGCGGTAAGCCTGAGTTTTGCTAGCAAAGGAAAACCTGGGTAGGGCTTCCCAGGCAGCTGGGGGAGGAGATGGGGAAACTCCTCCAACATATACTCTCTGAGAGAGGAATTAAATATGATGAAGCTGTGTTAAAGCAGTTACTCCTTTGGGCAAAAGATAAAGAACATTTTACAACCTTTAATGATGTCTTTGAAGTGCCTTTATGGGAGAAGATTGGTGACTCTCCCTGGGATGCGGTGTCAAGTGGTGATAAGGAAGCCTTTAAATTGTCTGCTACATGGAGGCTGGTTAGCGAAGCGTTAAAAGGAATAAAAGCAGAGAGAGAAGTCACACATACAGCTTTTATGGCTTTAGGACCGCAGGCGCCTACTACTACCTTGCTATTTGCGGGACCAAAAGCTCCCACGGCCCCGGTGGCTGTACCAGTGGCTGCTCCTTTACCGCCGTGGGTACAGACGGCTCCGAAAAAAGCTGAGGAGTGGGGAGCGAGTAAAATAGATACAGATCCATCAGAACTGGTGGTACGCCCTAAAACACAGACTCGATTTGGACTAATTGATTCAGACGCTGAACAGGAGAATTGGCCAATACCCCCTCCTCCTCTCATTGATCTCTCTACGGATGAGGCTGAGCAGGAGGACAAGAAGGAGGGTAAACCTGCTTTGTATCCACCTTTACCGGATTCGCCGTTTCCTGAGTCTGTTGAACAAAGTTTACATTCCGGCGCTAAACGACCACCGTTAAAGTTGCCATTTACGGAGTCAGCAGTACCAGAGTCACAAGGATTTAAAGGACCACTACCATCACGAAATGGACACGAACTTGACATGACAGAGCTTGGTAGACAACTGGAAGAATTAAAGACGGAATTGCAGCAGCACCGTTCAGACAACGCCTCAAGACACGTGACTATTTCTCCCCCAAACCCCCCTCTGTGTTCAGGACAAGTATTAGGGCCACCTCAACCTCCTTTACAACTCCCTACTCCACCTTTAGATCAGGGCGGGGGGGAGGTTTGCGTCCATCTGGTAATGTGGGAGGTGAGGGAGAGAGTAAGCGTCCGCCCGCATATACGGGGGAAGAGGGGGGAGGAGTAAAATGGAAAGGGATTATTCGAGATGCGTTATTAGAAGGAGTTATAATTCCACAAGCGTATCCGGTGATTGTGGGTGCGGGTCCTGAGGGGAGAAATATTTGGCAACTGTTAGATTGGAAAATTATAAAAGAAGCATTGTTACTACAGTTAGCGAGGGACAACACAGATGAGGACTGCAGGAAAGTTGTTGCAGGGATGGCGAATCATGGCCCCACCTTAACCGAGCTAATGGATGCTTGCGGGAAAGTAGGAACCACCACATTTCAGATGGAGCATTTAGCAAAAACTTTTGCGGCGGCAGTTAAGGTAGTTCATCGTTGTTATACATGCGAACAGGAAGGTCACTTTAAGAAAAACTGCCTTAAGAAGTCGAAGCTGAGTGGGAGAGATAACTCTGTTTTGATGTGTCATTGCTGTGGGAAGCTGGGGCATCTTGTGAAGCAGTGCAGGTCTAAGTATAATGCTCAAGGTCAGCTGATAACAACCAGCTGCAGAGTGCAGGGAAACTGGAGAAAGAACGCAGGGGGGAACCGTGTGCTGACACAAATGAATCTTCCCAACCAGTTCCAGGCCTAAGCAGTTAACTCGCAGCCCGAACCGCAGGGAGCACAGGACTGGTGTTTCCACGCGGGGTTAATCTGCACGGCTGCCAAGCCTTGGACCTGTGGCAAACGGACGTAACACACATACTACAGGACAGGCCGTTGTGGAACGCGTGCAAGTGTGGAACATAAGGCTCAAGTTATGGCTGCGGCTGTGCTTGGGGCTTACGTCATCACAATTGCAGCCTCTATTCCAATTGTTAGCAGGAGACACAAATTTAACAGCACCACGACAGACTACTGCAAAGGTACAGCAACTGATTACAGAAATAGAAAGCAGGCTACATTCCAAATTTGTACATCGTATTGATTTGAATCAGGAAATACAAATTATCACTTTGTTTGATAGGCAAATTCCGTATGCAATAACTGGTCAATGGAATTCAAAATGATCAAATTCGTTACATGTATTGGAATGGTTGTTTCTACCTTTAAGAACAAAGAAAACTGTCCCCATGATTGCAGAGCTATTGGCATAGATTATCATCAAAGGTCGGATGCGATGTCGGGAGCTTGTGGCCAGAGATCCTGCATCACTAACCGTTCCCATTGCAGCTCAATATTTTGAGTGGTGTATGGCTAATAGCTTTGCTTTGCAAACAGCCATGGAGAATTTCTCGGGACAGGTTGTTTACCACTTGCCCTCCCATCCTGTTATAAAATTGAGTGCGGAACTTCCAATTGCCACAGGAGTGTGGTGCGCAGACACTCCTGTGGATGGAATTACCATTTTTACAGATGGATCTGGGAACACGGGCAAGGCAAGTGGGAATCTATGGTAGTACAACAAAAGGGTTCACCTCAGGTGGTAGAATTACGAGCTGTATTAGAAGTATTTCAGAATTTTCCCACTCCCTTTAATTTGGTTACTGATTCAGCATATGTAGCTGGAATTATAAAGCAATTGGATAGATCTGTTATAGAGCATATATGTAATCAGTGTGTTTTTGAATTGCTGCGAGCTCTGTGGCAAGAAATTCAAATCCGAACTGCATTGTTTTATGTTTCATATGTAAGAAATCATACTAATTTGCCTGGGTTTATTGCAGAAGGCAATGCTCGAATGGACTCTTTGATTTCTGACTCTACAAATTCTACTACAATGACTATACAGGTAGCGGACATTAAACAGCAGGCACGTATATCACATGAGTTTTTTCATCAAGGACATCGGGCACTGCGACGACAATTTCATTTGTCACACAGTGATGCTCGGAATATTGTGGCTAAAGTGGAAGCAATAGCACAATTGCTTGTCAAAGTGCGTAAAAGAATTACAGACATTACCGGACTAGACTCAGATTATATCTATTTACCTATCAAGAAGGAATATCTACAGTGGTTAACAAATCAGTCAACTCTTTTTCAAATGGCCTTACAGGACTTTACTGGACAATTGTTAACACATTTGCCAAAAGATAAAAAGCTACAGTTTATTTGAAAACAGGATTGGGAAGAACAACCTATCAGATCAGAGATACCTGTGACTGGACTAACTGTTTTTACTGATGCAGGAAAGCGATCACATTCAGCAGTTATTACCTGGCAAGAGGATGGACAATGGAAACATTACAAGTTCTCAGGACAAACTGAGGACTCATTGCAGACACTTGAACTTTTTGCAATATACCAGGTCTTCGTAAAGTGGAAGGACTTACCTGTAAATGTTGTAACAGACTCTCTTTATGCAGCAGGCATTGTAAAACGAATTGAAAGAGCTTTTATATGACCAGTGAAAAATAAGCGACTTTACACCATTTTTCTACAGTTGCATCAAGCAATAAACCTCAGAGAGGTACCTTATTTTGTCACTCACATTTGTAGTCATCAATTTGATCAAGGTTTGAGCATTGGAAATAATAAAGCAGACACACTTGTGTCCTATACGCAAATATCACCAAATTTATTTGAACAAGTACACCTATCCCATCAATTCTTTCATCAATCAGCGAAAATGTTAGCAAAACAATTTCAGCTCACCATGGCACAAGCACATGAATTAGTTAGTGCTTGTCCTAATTGTCAGAAAATTGGCATGGGAATTGGAATAGGGGTAAATCCTCAAGGATTGAGTGCGTTGCAACTGTGGCAAATGGACGTTACTCACGTTGCAGAATTTGGAAGGCTCAAATATGTTCATGTATCTGTTGATACATTTTCACATGTAATATGGGCAACAGCACAAACTGGGGAAACAGGTCGTCATGTCAAACGACATTTACTTGCTTGCTTTGCAAGTCTTGGGGTTCCACAACAACTTAAGACTGATAATGGACCAGCATATTGTTCACAGATTTTTCGTCAATTTTGTCAACTATGGGGTATTACACATGTCACTGGGATTCCTCATTCGCCTACGGGTCAGGCGATTGTGGAACGTGCTCATAGTACATTGAAACAGCTTCTGCAAAAACAAAAAGGGGGAGAGGAGACTGAACCTTCTGAGAGACTTGCAAAAGCTGTTTATGTACTTAACCATTTAACTTTAGCAGGAGATAAGGAGCGACCCCCAATTGTAATACATTGGGAGGCAGTTCGACAGGGAGCAAGCTATGTGAAAAACAAAGGCAAAGTGTGGTATAGGGAACCAGGTACTAACGAGTGGTTGGGACCAGGGGAACTATTACTAATGGGTCGAGGTTATGCTTCTGTCTCTACAGGCACAGGAGTACGATGGTTTCCGATCAAATGTATTAAACCATATGTGGAGGTGGAATCTAGATCCGGAGATCCGACAGAGAGTAACAAAAAACAACAGGACAATCAGGGATATAGCAGAAAATAGTTAGCTCAACAAAATCCTACAAGAATTAGGTGGATTGTCTCTAAAAGGATGGTTAGCCACATTGTTAGAGGGAATAGTTTATGTAGTTGTGGTTATAGTTATCATAGGGATCTGCGTGGGTTGTGTTGAGACAATCATTGAGAAGAGTATATGGAAGTAGTGAGATAATAAATCTAACTACTTCCAAAGGGGGAAATTGATACCGGATGGTTCAGCAACGGTTTAGCAAGAGTAGGCCTCAGAGTAGGCTCTAAAAGGCCTGCTCTGTGTTACCTTTAAACAGAATCAGCTTTCCTGTCAGTAATTTTCCTTTCAGCTAGAATAATAGAGAATAACAGTATGTTCTGAAGCAAACTGCATGTTTTGTAGATAGAGTCTGCTTATGGGAATGTTTATAATAGGCATTATCCTACTTGTGTTACCCTGTTTGTTTGCATGTTTGCAGAAAACTGTGCAACGAATGGTCAATACAGCCTTTTTGGCACACCAGAAGAGGAGGTGACACGTGCTGAAGAAGCCCCGCCGTATAATGAACTACCAGAGAATGAGAAGCTGTATGCCCTGTTCACCGATGGATCCTGCCGTCTTGTAGGAAAACATCGGAAGTGGAAAGCTCCTGTATGGACTCCTACACGACATGTCACAGAAGCCACAGAAGGACAAGGTGAATCGAGTCAATTTGCAGAGGTAAAAGCCATCAAGCTGGCTTTGGACATTGCTGAATGAGAAAAGTGGCCAAGGCTGTATCTTTATACTGACTCATGGATGGTCGCAAATGCTTTGTGGGGGTGGTTAAAGCAGTGGAAGTGAAGCAACTGGCAGCGCAGAGGTAAACCTATTTGGGTTTACAGAATCACAGAATGGTTAAGGGTTGGAAGGGACCTCTGGAGATCATCTAGTCCAACCCCCTGCCAAAGCAGGGTCACCGAGAGCATGTTGCACAGGGTTGCATCCAGGCGGGTTTTGAATATCTCCAGAGAAGGAGACTCCACAACCTCCCTGGGCAGCCTGTTTGTGGGGATCTGTTCCGTGTCCCCCTTTTTTTTTTCTTCCTTTCGGCATTGTTTCAGAAACCGTATGCCATGTGCTCAGACGCCATCTTGTAGAGTTACCGGACTGCCTGACCTTGGCGATGTTTTATGACGCAATAAGGTAGGCGCCGACCTGACCTTGGCAACGTTTTATGACGCAATAAGGTAGGCGCCAACTTGAGGGATGCCTCCGCCCTCCACGCCCTCCATCCGCCTCCGGAGAGACACATCCGGAGACACATCCGGTGACAGCCTGGCAAGGGGCCAATCCTACGGCGCAGGAACTGGGCATGTCCCGCCCTCGGACCTGTGATTGGTGCGAACTGTTGACTGGCGGCTCCAAGTCACATGGCTCTGCCGAAAAACTCTATAAAAGAGGCCGGATTGCTCGACCACGCGGGACCCCCACCGCCATCTTCCGAGAAGGAACAAAGGATCCTGCGGGACGCCGCTGGATCTCAGGGTGGTGACTATCCTTTCCCTCTCAACTGTTCTCTTTTCCTCTCTTTCTTTTACCTCTCTCTCTCTCACTCTCTCCCTCTCTTCCTTGCTCACTGAGTTGCCTCATTGTTGGACTTAATAAAGTCAGAGTTAAGTTTATTGATACCGTGCCTCGGTTGTGCTTTGTCCGAACTCAAGGATCACGAATCTATTTTATTTCGGGTCAGGATTTTGGGGGGTGCTTTACCTGCAGTCAGGTTAAGCATACCGGGTGATTTATAATTTGGCGGGCCCCGCGTGGGGGCTGTCTGCATTGGACCAGGCACGCCGCACGTGGGCTGCACTGGAGTTACTAATCAGGCAGGTCCCTCTCGGGGACTGACTGCATTGTATTTCTAGATTTACTCCTTTTTTACTAATTAGGCGGGCCCATGTAGGCTGTCTGCATTTTATTTCTAGATTTACTTCTTTTTTACTAATTAGGCAGGCCTACGTAGGCTGTCTGCATTTTATTTCTAGATTTGCTTTTGAGGCAGACCTTAATCCGGAACCCGACACTGTTCCAGTGCTCTGCCACCCTCAAAGTAAAGAAGTTCCTCCTCATATTCAGATGGAACTTCCCATGTTTCAGCTTGTGCCCATTGCCCCTTGTCCTGTCACTGGGCACCACTGAGAAGAGTCTGGTCCCCTCCTCTTGACATCCACCCCTAAGGTATTTGTAAGTGTTGATAAGATCCCCCCTCAGTCTTCTCTTCTCCAAGCTGAACAGACCCAGCTCCCTCAGCGTCTCCTTGTAAGAGAGGTGCTCCAGTCCTTTGATCATCTTTGTAGCCCTTCGCTGTACTCTCTCCAGTAATTCCTTATCTTTCTTGAACTGGGGGGCCCAGAACTGGACACAGTACTCCAGATGTGGCCTCACCAGGGCCGTGTAGAGGGGCAGGATAACCTCCCTTGACCTGTCGGCCACACTCTTCCTAATGCACCCCAGGGTACCATTGGCCTTCCTGGCCACAAGGGTACATTGCTGGCTCATGGTGAACTTGTTGTCCACCAGAATACCCAGGTCCTTCTCTGCAGAGCTGCTCTCCAGTAGATCAGCCCCCAACCTGTACCGGTGCATGGGGTTATTCCTCCCAAGGTGCAGGACTCTACACTTGCCTTTGTTGAACTTCATGAGGTTCCTCTCCTCCCAGCTCTCCAGCCTGTCCAGGTCTCGCTGAACGGCAGCACAGCCTTCTGGTGTATCGGCCACCCCTCCCAGTTTTGTGTCATCAGCAAATTTGCTGAGTGTACACTCTGTTCCTTCATCCAGGTCATTGATGAATAAGTTAAACAGGACCGGGCCCAGTACTGACCCCTGGGGAACACCACTAGCCACAGGCCTCCAACTAGACTGAGCACCGCTGATCACAACCCTCTGGGCTCTGTCGTTCAGCCAGTTCTCGATCCACTGTTGGGGTCCATGCGAGGAAGGAACTACAGCACACCAATATGATGCTCTAATAGTCCGCTTTATTTTGGTTAACACACCTCTTTTATAGCATACATACTTCCTTATCTCGCGGTCACGCCTTAAGCTATTGGCTGCAAGCACTGTGCACGCTCTGTCCACGCGCCTCTTCTGCTGTTCTGATTGGATACTTGCTATGAGCCTAAGCAAGCTTTATCTTCATACTTCCTTACTGACTCATGCTCTTATATAACAGTGTACTCGTATGTTATCTCTATAATTTTCCCACAGTCCAGGCCCCTACAATCCACCTCACTGTGCACTCATCTAAGCCACACTTCTTGAGCTTTCCTATGAGGATGTTATGGGAGACAGTGTCAAAAGCCTTGCTGAAGTCAAGGTAGACAACATTCACTGCTCTCCCCTCATCAACCCAGCCAGTCATGTCATCATAGAAGGCCATCAGATTGGTCAAGCATGATTTCCCCTTGGTGAATCCATGTTGACTACTTGCCCATACGGCAACTACTGATGTTCCTCAGTGGCCCGACTTTTAGGTATGTGAGCATCTACATGACGTACCTTTATGACTAGTTTCTCTAGCTGGGCAGCAATATCTTGCCACAATATGGCAACCCAAGTCGTTGGGTTAGCTAGAGAAACTAGTCCTAAAGGTACATCATGTAGATGCTCACGTACCTAAAAGTCGGGCCACTGAGGAACATCGAAACAACCAACAAGTGAATCAGGCTGCTAAAGTGTTCCAATTAGATTTGGACTGGGAACATAGAGGTGAACTTTTTTTAACTCGGTGGGCCCATGACACTTCAGGTCATCAAGTAAGGGATGCAACATACAGATGGGCTCGTGACCGAGGGGTGGACTTAACCATGGACTCTATTGCACAGGTTATCCACGACTGTGAAACATACGCCACAATTAAGCAAGCTAAACAGTTAAAACTTTTGTGGTATGGGGGGTGGTGGTTGAAATATAGATATCGGGAGGCCTGGCAGATTGACTATATCACACTCCCTCAAATCCACCAAGGCAAACACCATGTGCTTACCATGGTGGTGGCAGCCACCAGATGTCTGGAAACATATCCTGTGCCCCACGCCACTGCCCGGAACACTATTCTGGGCCTTGAAAAGCAAATCTTGTGGCAACACGGCACGCCAGAAAGAACTGAGTCGGACAATGGGACTCATTTCAAAAACAGTCTCATAGACAACTGGGCCAAAGAGCATGGCATCGAGTGGGTATATCACATTCCCTATCATGCACCAGCAACCCGTAAAATAAACGGTACAACAGGCTGTTAAAAACTACCCTGAAAGCAATGTGGGGGTGGAACCTTTAAAAATTGGGATAAGCATTTGGCACATTTACTCATGGTGAATGAAACAACATAAAAAAGCAAAAATCCTCCCAAATTCACTGCTGAACACATACACACAAGTACAGCTATATTTTGGCCCATTTCCCTGGCTATTTTATAATTACTGTTGCCTTCTGAGAGAAATTGGGGGGAGGAGGAGTAATTCTTTTTGCTTCAGTACAAAGGTCACAATGTTAGAAATGTTCCTGGTTTTGGTCTCATGTTGTATGAGTGTTAAAGAAACCTCACCACATACATAATCCAATGCAAGTGCAAAGAAAATGCTAACAATAATAAAACTGAAGCTGTGGAGAGTCTTAAATACTTAAGACTAAGAAAATCTGACATGAAACCAAGAACAAATTCTACTATAAGCACCATAGAGAGTCCCACAGCCAAAAGGTTTAAAGGTTTGGGAAAGGAGAATATTGAATTAAGTAGCAGGAAGGAGGGCGAAGTGTCTTAATGCTAAATTTCCATGACAGTTTTCAGGAAGTGATTGATATTAATACTAGAACTGCAGTCACATGGTTGTCACCTGTAGGACCAGCTAATTTGAAATCAGCAAAAAGCCTGTTTACAAGGTGTTCTGCACTGGTTGGGAGTGAGGGGTATGAGGTGAGAGAGAGCCAGGTTTCTTTCTGGATCTCAGTAAGAAAGATCCAACAACAAACGGCTTAATAAGATAACTGCTTTAATAAAACAGAATAAGAGGAATATAGATAGCGAGTAAATCTTATGTCCCTTCAGATGCTGGGCACCCCGCATTTGTGCAGCATCAAACAGACCCCAGATCAATTTTCCCACTGCATGCTGTGCAGATCCTGTCTGTGGACAGGTTCATCCTTTTTGGTCATTCAAGCTTTTAGATAATTTTCTTACAAGGAAACAACTCTGTTTCTCATTCCTGCAAACAGAAACGATGTTCTCATGAGAACTTCTTGCTGCACTGTTAGAATCACAGAATCATAGAATCATAGAATTGTTTTGGTTGGAAAGGTCCTTTAAGATCATCAAGTCCAACCATTAACCTACCACCACCCAGGCCACCACTAAACCATGTCCCTAAGCACCACATCTACTCGTCTTTTAAATACCTCCAGGGATGGTGACTCCACCACTTCCCTGGGCAGCCTGTTCCAATGCTTGACAACTCTTTCGGGGAAGAAATTTTTCCTGATACCCAATCTAAACCTCCCCTGGCACAACTTGAGGCCGTTTCCTCTTGTCTTATCACTTGCTACCTGGGAGAAGAGGCCGACCCCTACCCCGCTGCAACCTCCTTTCAGGTAGTTGTAGAATCACAGAATCACAGAATCAATCAGGTTGGAAGAGACCTCTGGGATCATCGAGTCCAACCATTGCCCTGACACCACCATGTCAACTAGACCATGGCACTAAGTGCCATGTCCAGTCTTTTCTTAAACACATCCAGAGATGGTGACTCCACCACCTCCCTGGGCAGCCCGTTCCAATGTCTAATGACCCCTTCTGAAAAGAAATTCTTCCTAATGTCCAACCTGAACCTCCCCTGGCGAAGCTTGAGGCTATGTCCTCTTGTCCTATCGCTAGTTGCCTGGGAGAAGAGGCCGACTCCCACTCCACTACAATCTCCCTTCAGGTAGTTGTAGGCTGCAATAAGGTCACCTCTGAGCCTCCTCTTCTCCAGGCTAAACAACCCCAGCTCCCTCAGCCATTCCTCATAGGTCATACCCTCCAGACCCTTCGCCATCTTGGTTGCTCTCCTCTGGACTCGCTCCAACACCTCAACATCTTTCTTGAAGTGCGGGGCCCAGAGCGATAAGGTCTCCCCTGAGCCTCCTTTTCTCCAGGCTAAACAACCCCAGTTCCCTCAGCCGCTCCTCATAAGAGGATAAAGGCAAGGCCATGCAGGTAGGGTAATCGCCGGTACCAAGCAGGCACTACCTCCAGGCTCCTCTGTTGCAATGAGCTGGCTGAGTTTATCCTGCGGCCAAGAGATTTGTGCAGCACAACACAGGCCTGAAGGCCACACAGGCCTGCGTCTACTCAGGTTAACTGCATTGTGGATCACTAACTCATCGATGTACAATGGTCTCCCAGTCAGGATCAATACACTCCACTCCTTGATCCATATAGTGTTTACCTTTCCCAGAGATATTATAAGTTACAGGTTATATTAATAACATATGGACATCTTAAGCCCTAAATACGAGGTCTGATAAAGCAGACATGGACTGTTCTAGATCACTAACTCCTTGAATATACTGTCTTCCACAAGGCTCCCAATATACAAGGGACAAACTCAAATCTCTCCTTTTTAATAATACTCTATTCTTAAGATACTTGCAAGCAAAAGCCAGTTAAGCATTTTAAACCATTAACATTATTAAACATTTCTTAAACATACAGATTATTTTGAATTTAATGATTCTTAGTGAGAAAAACAATTTTTCAACAGGTGAGGCTTGGGCTATTCAATACATTTATTAACAATTAGAAGCAAGTATTTTGGAAAGATACTGTTTAGAATAGTAAATTCCATTTTAAGTATCTACAGATTTGCAGCATAACCTGTTTATGAACGTAAAAGTCAAGGCAATCCCAATGTGAATCCAGAAAACTGGATGAGTAGCTATTTTAGTTCATTATAATTATTCTGGATACATGAATTGCTGTAATACTAAAAGGACTACTTTTTTTCCTTAAAAAAACACAAAACAGAAAACCTGAAAAACCTCACAGCACTGTTAGAGATGGGCAATATCACCAAGTATTAAAATAAGTCTGTGAAATTGTTTAAGTCTGTGACACATTTCATTCAGATTATATAAATAGTATGCCAAATCACATGCTCTAGATGCCATTAACATACATTCCAAACTCAAACATTTAATATAACCCAACACATATCTCCCTCTGTATTGGGCATAACTGGCAGGGTTTGGATAGCAAGGGGCTAGAGGCGTGCCTCATGTGGGAGGAGGCCATGAACTGCCCTGTGCCAGACACAGCTGGTTCCAGACAGCTCTGAAAATGCATCAAACGCATCAAACTCATCACACCCCAAAACTCACCGAAAAGATTGGGACAAATTGAGCATGCAGCAAAACCAAGGGGAGTTCAGACTAGGAAGCGGGGAAGAGGTGTTTGATTGGAGTTGAGACTGGGGAAGAGGGAGGAAAGGTGTTTCCAGAAGTGTCTGTTTAATTGCTTATGTCGTCTTTGTTTCTCAACACCGGAATCAGCTGAATTAAAAGTTTATGTTAATTGGCAATAAATTAAATTAAGTGAAACACCCTGAGTCAAGACTGTTTTGCTCGCAACACCTTCATAGAAACCCCTAATAGCAGCCTTGTAACCATGGATAAGAGAGTGAGTTGTTTCTCTCTGTTTTTAGTCTGAAGGAAAGGAAAAAATACCAACATCTGCCAACAAGCACCAGAAATACTGGTTACTTCAATTTCAGGACAGAACAATTATTTTGAGATGCCACTGAGCAAATATTATCTTGAAATTGTCAATCATTTAAACCATCTACTCAGTTTAAGGCTTATTTACCATATTTTGGCAGGCTAAAAATAGCTTAAATTGTGTATATGTGCATGTATGTGGGTGGGTGATTGTCAGAAACTCAACTTTTGAACTCTCGAGCACAAGCTTGCTACAACTGCTATGGGCTGGTTGTAAATTTTGATAAAATCTGAACTAAACAGAAGTGGCACATCCTGAATGCTCCAATTAATAAAGAAACATAAGACAGAACCACCAATTAGGAGACTGATCACTGCGGCGGGCGGAAAAGAAGGCACGGACTCTGAGATCCAGGATGCAAGGGCCTGAAGCTGAAAGGCCTAAGGCTTTTTTATTGTTATTCTACTACCCTATTTAACTGCTACAATGCAGGAGCCAGACTAGGCAGTTCAAGATAACATCAACATTCACATGCTAAGCACTCATCACCCATTCTGGGAAGAGCCACAGTGTCCTGGGCTCAAAACATCAACAACCATTCCCTGTTTTCAGCTCTGTGTTCAGAACTGACCTTCAACACATGTTTACTTCTTTCATGCCTCAAAAGGCCCTGTGAACTGGTCTCAGCTCCTTTATCTTAGAAGCAAGCAAAAACTATTCTCGATGCAGCGTTCCCAAGCGAACCCTCTGCTCCCCAAGTAAAGCACATCTATTTGCAGGCCGAGGGTCTTCCACAGACCACATGTGCTTCTGTACATAGACTATTTAGATAGGGAAAACCAGGGACTTGGGGCCCAGAAAGAAGAAGGGGTCCTGTAAAGAAGGCGAGCATTCTGGCTGGAGGAAAGATCCTGGAAGTGGCGTAAAATCCTAGAGATGAGGGAGATGCATGGAGACAAATGCTGAGGGACTTTCTGCTCAACATTTCCAGACCAGCAGTGATCTCCCTGCAGGGAAAAGAAGTCGAGACTTAACGAATGTAGCAGGGGAGTGAAGCGCCTCAAGCAAGTGAGTGCGTGAGATAACCAAGTAGGGAAAAGCTCTAATCTCGTTGATTCTTAAATAAATCCCAGTATCCAGATCCGCTACAGTTTGTTGTTTACTCTGTCTTGCCCCTGACATATATCTGCACATGAACATAGAACATTGCAACTGAATGTTTCGAAATTTGTTAGTTTCAGAAACACAGGAAAGCCCACACAAGTGATAAAAAAACATACTTAAGCAGTTCAAGCATATCACAAAAGGTAATTAAATACTATTGTTTGTATGACACTATTTGGAAAGCAGCATGTTATCAACTCCAATATCACATTAATTTTGCTCTCATTTTTATAACATGCTTCACAACTGCTGTCCAGCACAGCTAGCCATTTGTGGAGGGATTAAACACATTACACTTTGGCATGCTAGTGACATCACAGAATGGAAATACTGATCTGAACATTCATTGGCATTGATTCATTTTCAGGATAACCTTAAAGCTAGTAGAAAAATCTATTCACTAGCAGTTCCTATGATGTACAGAGATGGACAGTGCACCACGAATAGGCCCCTGCTATCTATCCTATATTTTATGATGGATGTTTCACAAGCTTTACTTTGGAGAGAAAGAATACCATAAATATCCTGAACAACAAAAGATTAGTTACAATGTAAAGCATCATTAACAGGAATGGAAAGTTTGAGTTGACACACTATCAAAATTTGGAACATGTTCAGATAGTCTTTATGTATAGTAATGAAACCAACTACCTTGATTTCTCACCTGCACAGATCTTGCTAGATCAGTACTTAAAAGAGCCTAGCTAATTGTGACACTTAGCAGGAGTTCCTTAATGTGAGAAGTGAAAAATGACTCGTGTCAGAATAAAGAGGAAAAAGTAGAGACTTCTTGGCAATGTATAAGTAAGTGACCACAAAATACTAAGCCACTGTGATGAGGAGAAACTAACACTTAAGGGTTAATAACAGGACCATCAG